>NC_088200.1:3536499-3623732 GCF_028769735.1 Zonotrichia leucophrys gambelii
ATTCCAGATAAACTACATTACAGTTTTACCTCACTTTTCAATGATGGGAATATTTAATTTAATTTCTAGGGTGTAAAACTTGCTGGATTCTCTCATTAATTTTGCTGTACAGAAATGCTGAAGAGGTTAATTTAACTTTAATTTTGACATAATAAAACAAAGGTTTGTTACAGGTGACCTTGGTGCGGTTGCAAGATTATTGCCTGCCTTTGCAGAGTTTGTTTGGAGGTAACTGCTGCTTTGACAGTAAATAAATCAGTACAATTATACACACAGAAAGGTGAAGAGAGGCTCTGTTGCAATAGGACAATGGGTAAGTTTTAACCTAAAGGAGAATAGAGTTAGGCTAGATTTTTTACATTGAGGGTGGTGAAAGCTGGCAGAGCTTGCACACAGAGGGAGTGGATGTCCCATCCCTGGAAGCATGGAAGGCCATTTTGTACAGGGCTCTGAACAACCTGATCCAGTTGATGTCCCTGATCATAGCAGGGGGATTGAACTAAAAGGTCTTTAATGTCCCTTCCAATCCCACCTGTGATTCCATTATTCTGTGAAACTCCATCATGAATCTCTTCATCCATGTTCTCAAAGGATATTTAAATGCTGTTCTACCACTTGAATTTTCCTATCATAATAATTGTTTTTACCCAAAACAACTGTGTACTTAGAGTACTGGGAGTTTTAATTGTACCCATCACAAGCTTAAACTGAGCACTGAACTGGAAAACAGCACAGAAGATCATTCCTTTATCTTTCATCTGCCCTTCATGGAAATCATTCCAGTTACCAAACCATACATGTTTGAATTGATGATCCTCTGACCTACTTTCACATCTCTGCTCTACCAATGTCTGCATCTAAAAGTAAATATCTTAATTTTTACTGTAATCAGTGGAGCGAGCCAGTATGGATAATACGGCTTAGAGATGCAGAATCACAGGACTTCTTTTAATGCAGGTGATCTTATCTTGTTTTATGATGAGAGGAGCCACATTTTCTTGACCATTAATTTGTCTCACAGTGTTCCTGAGAAATGTGATGAGTAAAGCAGGATAATCAGTACACTTGCTTGGAAAATTCAGGGTGAAATCCAGACCTCATGGAAGATTGAGGTGAGATTCATGCTGATTTTTGTTCCCAGACATTCCTTAGCTCTCAGGAAGCATCAGCCTTCTGACTGTTCCTGCTCAACAATGCTGCCCTGACACTGCTGGGGCTGTGCCAGTATCCTCACATCAGGGTTTGGCCCTGAATTGCCCATTTATGGCACGAGGACAAGCAGTAATAGCGCAGACCCACATTAAAGAAGGACATTTGTTTCCTACGAAATCAGTTAACAGACACAAAACCCACTTGAAATTAATAGAAACTAATTGAAAGTAATGGAGAATTACCTGAAAATGTAGCACAAGATGAAATTAATTGAAGATAATTGATAGTGACTGGAATTAATAAAAAATTGAAACAAATTGGGCTTAATTGAAATTTATTGAAAATGAATTAAACTCAATAACTCAAAACCTATTAAATTTAATAGAATCTAATTCATATTAAATTTATGCAATGTTTAATAGTAACATAACATTCTTAAAAGGGATTTTTATTGGATGTTTTATTTGTATAATACTTTTTCTAATATAAGGGTAAGAATAAATTTTAATGGGAAAAAAATGATGCAGAGCATAGAAACTTCAGAGTCTTTTTGGAATAGTATGGGAATAGTGTGTGATACTGATAACAAAAGTTCCTGACAGGATTTAGTAGGATTAAAATAAAGTCTTATGGATTTTATCTCATGGTTGAGACTTTTATTAGAGTTTAATGAGAACATTCTACCCATTAAGATGTTGGCTTTGATTTGATAAATAACTTTTTGACCAGATATGGAATCCAGCATCTGTCTTCTTCGTGAGTGTACTGTGAGAATCCTTATTTGTTTTCTTCAGTGATGAAACATTTTATGTCTTATGAACTTGCTTACAGATTTCCTTCTGTTATATCCCCAGTGTTTTTACTATTTCCACGTCCCTCAAAGTTTGAGAGCTGAAAGAACTAAACACTTTCTTACATAATGCCATTAATAGATATATTCAGCTCAGTGTTTGAATTATACTCTTTGTGGATGTGTCCTCTTGCTGTAACATTCAGGAAGTTGAAGGAAAGTGTGAATTCTTTTTTTACTGAACTGGAACCAAGATCCCATTATTTCAAGAATGCAAAAGACAAAGAAACCAGAAAAAATGGTAAAAAACCCCAAACAAACAAAAAAACCTGAAACCCAGAACATAACATATGTTGAGTAAATCTCAAACTAATAAAAAAACTTAAGGTATTTCTAACAGTTGTATTTCTAATTAAGAAGTATAATTGCTAATAATATATAAATTTACATGGAAGACCAATACCTCTTAGGAAACCTGGAAAAGCAGATGCTGCTTTTGAAAAACAAACATATGTCCCTGTTATAGTAAGAAAAAAAAAGAAAAAATACTGATAGGTATTTTATAAATATTTATAAATGCTTAACAGAGGCCTGGAAGTATTGGTAGTAGAAAACAAATCCAGATTTCCTATTTTCACCTGTGCAAATCTCTACTGTTTGTAGATATCTGCCAATTTGCTAGAAAAGTTAGGCAAAAGTAGCAGCAGTCCTTTACTTCATCTTTCTTCATGGCAGGTAAACAATTCATGAAGTTTAATCCTAGTTTTAGGAGGGAAAGTTGGGATTCAACTGACAGTCTAGGATACAGAAAGGCTGAATATAGGTTTTCACAAACACGCTTTGTGCATCATTTCCACTGTAGCCATTGGAGATCTAGCCAGTACAGCCAATGGAGACATTCAGCTGACTAAATGGAGATAGTTGCCTTTACATCAGGATCTACAGGGTACTTTTGGCCAGCTGGAGGTCACTCAGGATGCGTTAGGAATCTCAGAGAATATTCAGTTTTTGTGCCAGAGCAGCTGACTCATGTCCCTGTTCCAATGACAATGCACACACTGAGGTCACATTTAGTTATCTGCATGCCAATCTCTAAATTTATGTGCTTTAACCAACAGGTTGAATCACACCACTAGCTGAACGTGGTCATTAAAATCAGATTAGAGAGTACTCTGTGCACTCCAGAAAGAATTTTGTTTTGGGAAATATGTTTGTTTATGCTAAAGCACAGGGATGCTTTCTGACAAGAAGGACAAATTAAAAAAAATGTAAGAAGGAAGAAAAGAAGAGACATAAAAAAAGAGTAAAGAAAAATTGGAGACAGAAGAAGGATAAACAAAAGAAGAGAGAAGGAACGAGAGCTGGACGAACAGACACTCTACAATTGCCACCCTGTCTGCACAAACAGGTTTCATGTGTTCCCAGACAAATTCCCAAGAATTTGCTGTGACATCTCTCACTGGTTGTGTATTGTGCTAGAGGTCTTATGCTGGCAGGAACCAGACAAAACTGCCTCCACGTTAAAGCTCCCAAAGCATAAATAGCTTTAGTAGCAGTTGTCAGGAAAGTTCTGATGGGAAACAAAGCACATTGTGAAGCTCTGGAGAGTACCGTGAAATGCACCTCAGGAATGAAACCTGAAACTAAAATCCATCTATCCCCATTTGTCACTGTGGGTAAGTTAATGGCCTGCTCTGCCCTGTGCAGCATAGGAGACAAAGCTTCTTTGATTTACTGATTATTTGAGTAATGTTTGAGCCACATGCACTGCTAGGTAACACTGTGTATTCTCCCTGCCCCCTACAGCCTATTTACCCACTTCTGGCTTCCTGCTGAGACATGATTTTCTTTGATTAAGCACTTCAGTTTAATTGTAAAATGGAAACATCAACATAAGACATGTAATCCTTTTGAGCTGTGGAAAAAAATCACCAAGTAACTTTTGGGTGGGAAAGGGTCCATGAATTTATTTCCATGTCCTGTGTTCAACTAGAAGCATGTGGCATGGTAGAGGATACAAAGATAAATAGAATCCTTTGAGTATTTAAATGGGTCTGTGTAATCTCTCTCAGTGCTGCGCTGCCTTCCCACTCCACAGTCTGTGCTTATCTTCTGATCTGTTCCTCCTGGAAAGACTTTGGGAACATCATTTTGTTAATTCCCATCAACAGATGTTGGATCCTCTCTCAACATACATAAAGGTTGCCTATCTTGTTGCCCATCAGATTAGTCACTGGCTTTAACTTTTTAGGCCTTCCATGAAATATAAAAATTTTTAAAAGCAGTGAATGGAGGATAATTGAATGGACCTCTGAATATAACACACACCGGAGATCTGGTTAATTAGAATTTGCACAGAGACAAGGCAAACAGCCTGAAAAAAAATACTAAACCAGATTCTGCTGACAGAAATGTTTTGTTTCCCCTCTTGCATTCTGTGAAGAGAAATAAAATAAAACAAAGCAGGTTTATCAGATCACAGAATCACAGGTTTGGGTTGGAAGGGACCTTGAAGTTCATCTCATTCCAACACGTTTCCATGGGCAGGGACACCTTCACTAGACCAGGCTGCTCCAATCCCCATCCAACCTGTCCCCAGGGATGGGGCAGCCACAGCTTCTCTGGGCAGCCTGTGCCAGCACCTCACAACCCTCACAGCTGAAAATGTCTTCCAAATACCTCTTGTAAACCAGCCCTCCCTCAGTTTAGGACCATTCCCCCTCTCCTGTCCCTCCCCAGCTCTCCTGGAGCCCCTGCAGGCCCTGGCAGGGGCTCTGAGGTGTCCCTGGAGCTTCTCTGGTGCAGCTGAGCAGCCCCAGCTGTGCCAGGCTGGCTCCAGAGCAGAGGGGCTCCAGCCCTGGCAGCATCTTTTGGATTTCCTCTGGACTTAATCCAGCAGCTCCATGTCCTTCTGGGTTTGGGGCCCGCAGAACTGGAGGCAGCTCTGGAGATGGGATTCTCATGGAATGGAGCAGAGGAGCAGGCTCCTCTCCCTATAACTGCTTCCCGCGCTCCTTTGGGTGCAGCTCAGGATGAGGTTGGTTTGTAGGATTCCATTAGCAGACCTATAAGAACATTCAGAAGAAGGGAAAAACCTTGACATAAGAAGGATGAATAATGAATCACCTAGAAACATAAATTGAGATAGTTTTGTGAGCCATAAAAGCATATTGTATATTAATTGTATTTCTCAGTCCAGTCTGATTTTTTACCAAATGGCTTTGATTGGCCAAAGAAATTTCTGAAGAGATTGGTCAACTTCTCTGATTAGCTCTGCTCACTCAAAACTGCTGTTTAGATATTCCGAACTGCCACATTGCATCCTAGCATGAAAATACACTTTTGCCCTTTCCCATAAATCTTGAATTACATTATATGACAGCTCAACATTATTCAGTATCAGCTTCTTCCTCCTTGTTCTTCTTTTCCTTGTATTTATTTATTTATATCCTGATAATAACTTCCTTGGGGGCATTGCATAGGCAAGGCATGTATTTTGACCTCCTCCTCTCCCCAGGAGTGCAATTGCCTTGTGGTAATTATAAGACGTCGTCTGTTATTATGAAGGTGTCTTATTGCTCAAACACATCAGGGATATCTGATAATGTAATTACTTCACCTTATAAAGCTGTTATAAATCATGCATGGGGAACACTTTTTTTCATATTAAAGCTGTCTGAAGAATTATCACATTGCATGGAACGGGGGCATCATAGTAGGGCTAGCACTGTGCTTTGTAGGCCCATGTTAGGCAACGGCAGTATTAAAATATTTAACAAGAAAAATTAAAGAAAACACATTTAGAAAGCATGGCTTCTTTATAAACGTTTAGAAGGACAAATTATCTAAATGGTCATATTCCAGGTTATGCATGGAGGCATGAATAACTTCTGTGGATTTGTGTTTTTCTTTTTTTTTCCCTTGACTCTTCTCCTTCCTCCTCTAACTTCCCAGCTTCCCTGAGTGCAGTATAATTGTTATAAAAGCAAATCAATAAGCACTTGAAACATTGGCCATCATACAAAGAATTGTGCTTCTATTGGCCATCACTTTAATAACATCTAATGATTATTTCTCCCTCTTTCAGCTTCTGAGGTTTCCTGGCACTTTATTGATTAGAGCCCATGACAGAGTTCAGATTATAATTAAAAATCATCAATGAGAAAACAGAATGCAGTTCTACTTAGCAATCAACTGAACAGATAATCACTAGGTAAGGTGATGTGACCACAAAATATTTCCAATAGATCCAGGTAGAAAATAATTGAAAGTCACTTGGTGGGTCACAATTCAGAAAAGCTTCACTGAATCTCAGATAAAGGCTTTTGTATCCTAAGTAAATATAAAGTATTAAATAGGTAAGTACCCTAAGTAAATAGGTAGCTCTAAATCAAATCCTCTCATAACCATGGTTCTTGACTAGTAAAATCATGGAATGTTTCGGTTTGGAAGGTACCTTATAACTCATCCCATTGCACCCTCTGCCATGGACAGGGTCACTTTCTGGTATCCCAGATTGCTCCACACCCTGTCCAGCCTCACCTTAGGTAATTTCAGGTATGGACCGGTCACAGCTTCTCTGTGACAGATTTTCTTCCCAATGTTTAAGCTATATTTCTCCTCTTTCAGTTTAGCCTCTTTAGTCCTTGTCCTGTCACTGCAATTCCTGATGAAGAATCCCTGTCCAGCTTCCTTGCAGCCCCCTCCAGATACTGGAAGGTGCTGTGAGTTCTTCACTTTCCTTCTCCTCTAGGCTGAACAGCTCCAGCTTCCTCATCCTGTCTTCATAGAGGAGATGCTCTTGTCCTCTTATCAAATTCACAAGCAAGCAAGGTTTGCTCCAACAATTCCATGTCCTTCTTCCATTGGGGGCACCAGATCTGAACAGTACTCCAGGTGGGGTTTCCAAGGAGCAAAGTGGGAAAATTATCTCCTCATAGCAGCTGTCCACACTCCTTTGGATGCAGCCCAGGACACATTTGGCTTTCTGGGCTCTGAGTGCACACAGGTGGCTCATGAGTTTTTCATCAAGCATTATCCAGAAGTTTTCCTCTGAAGGGCTGTGCTCAATTAACCACTTGTGGTGGACCAAGTTTTGAGATTTTTGGCTTAAGGATGACATTACACTCCTCCAGGATCTGGTCAAAAAATGCAGGACTAGATGTATTAATGTGAGAGGAAAGGACATAAAGCACTAAAAACAGGGAAAGAATTTCCTTTGGATGTTCCTGGCTGTGTGGGTGTGCTGCTAGAATTCTGACCTTGAGGACAGCCCAGCATTCACTTATTATCTGCACTCAGTTTGCATGTTACAGAAACAGGAGCTGTTTTCAGGAAGGGGCAAAGTGAAATGTCTGCTATGAAATTCTCCTGTGGAGCTAGGATTGAGTCAGGGGAAACCAGGAAGAAAACTTACTTACAAGCGTGTGGTTGGATAAGGAGGACAGGAATAAGCATCAGTTCAAGTACTTGGATATGAAACATAAACACCTCAGAAATGTTCTGACCAAATTCAACTACAAATTTAGTTGGTAAACTGATATTTACACCACTAAGCATATGGAAGCAATCTAATTTAATGAGAAGGAGTAGATAAAGAGTCTAGAGACTTGAACTCTTTCACACCTGCTGCTTCATGATCTTTTTATCCTCTACCCATTACCTTTTTCCATAGTAAGTACCCACATCTGAAAGTTAAATCCTGGATAACACAACGTGTAGTACATCTTTTATACCAAACAGTTTTTTTTCTTACCTGTATTTCAAAGGCTGCATTTTAAAAGCTGGAAGCCCTAAGCATTGTCCACCCTTTTATCCAGCATTCCACACAAGCTGATTCATAAGGTGCACTGGGAATTGCTGAATGGCTTCAGCTTTGTCATAATATGCCAAAAATCTCATCTATAATTCCTTCCGGTTGTTAAACTTGCATCAAGCTAAATCGTTAAACAAATATGAGGGAAGATGGTGCTTTTAATTTTATGGCCTGCCTGTAGTACTCTGTGTCCTCTCCAGCTCAGAGGATATTCTAGGTAAATCTGTGGAATGGGACTGAGGGAATCCCATCTTTCTCATCCAATACATCCAACCCTTCTGGGAAATCATGCTGGGTGCCTTTATGTGAATCACTCTTCAAATCAGTCACTTTGCTGTGGGTCTAGTTTGTGCTTCATCTCAAAAACTGAACAAGATATTTTCTCAAAAGGTAGGACAGTTATCTTTTATTGTGAGGAAATTTAATACATGTGACCCACTCTCAGTCTTCATATACTCCTTTTTGAGCTTGCATTAATTATTTACACCCTCATTTTCAGGCACATTAAAGGAAGTCAGTAGCCCACTTAATTTTAACCTACTTTGTCCTTGCTGTTTACTATGCATTTTTTGGGGAATCTGACTTGATAACATTTTCAACATCCTTTTTCATTTCTACCTTTGGTGTGTCCAACGTGGAATGGCACAGCCAGGAGAGATCCTGTGCCATCATCCCAGCAACCAAACCTCCCTGTGCCATCATCCCAGCAGCAGAGCCTCCCTGACCTTCTAGGAGTCTCGACATGCTCAGACTGTAAATTGAAATGTTACTGTCCATCATTATCCTGTTCATCAATGAATGGATGAAAAATGTCCATGTAATGCAGACCTTACAGTAGGATACTTAGGCCTTTCAATTGCTATTTATATATTAAAAGGGTCCATTTAGTGTCTCTTTTCTCAGTTTCTGCATGATCATCTTCTTCCTTTTTTTTGTTTGTTTTTTCTTTTTTTTCTGATTTACACTGATTAACACAATTCAGTATGAAGAACAATTTTTTTTTCCTTTCTACAGCAGCCTTCTGGAAGTGTTTCACTGAGAAATTTCTAGTCCTGGTAACTGGCATGTCAGGGGCCTTCTCTTTGTCCAGGCACATGCTAAAAAGAGTAACATGCAAGACCTTCATCTCAAATGGTTGCTGCACTCTGCTGGTCGTCCCTGACGTGCCACAGAAACTTGTGTTTATTTGGAAAGTAAGACAGTAAGGATATGTGTGCAAATGCAAATGTAGGAATAAGAAGCACCTGTTCTTTCCCATATATATTACCACGAAGAATCAGTATCAAGTGAAAATTTTCTGTGAGGGTGTGGGGCTGAATTTGTGAGTCCATCTGATAATGTTATACCTCCTGTCCCATGGGGATAAAGGGGTGCCCAGTAAGCAATGCTTCAGACAGCCCATCACACTTGCAGCTATTCAAGATGAAATCACAGGCAGTGTCAGGAGAGGAGCACTCAGTGTGTGAGTGACCATTTGATGAGCTGATCACAGAATCACAGAATGGGCAAGGCTGGAATTGACCCCAATAGGATCATCTGGTTCCACCTCCCTGCTCCAGCACGGCCATCCCAGAGCACAGGGCACAGGGTTGTGTCCAGAGGGGTCTGGAATATCCCCAGTGAGGGATTCTCCATCCCCTCTCTCCACAATCTGTCCCAGGGCTCGGTCACTGCCCAGGACAGAAGTTCTCCCTCTTGTCCAGGGGGAATTTCCTGGACACAATTTTCCATCATTGCCTCTTCTCCTATTGTTGGGCACCATGGAGAAGAAGAGTCAGCAGAGTGGTCTCACAGGAGAAACTACCCCCTTGTTTAGATATCCGAAAAGAGGGAAACCCTGTGGGAGGAGAAAACACAAACCACAACATCCAATCTCTCATTTATTTTACCAGAATAAGTTCTGGCTTAATATCTCCCACATTAGACACCTCCACATTTCTTCAGGTAATATTTAAGTGTTCGGAAAATTCTCCTTTTAGCTGAATCCGTGTCCTACTTATGTTACAGCTCAAGCTAGGAAATACCAGTTGCACACACCTCATTGTACTTTTATTTTTTGTGGCAAAGATATACATGTCTGATGCAGAATTTTACCAATAGCTGACACAGTGCTATCAATTAACATTTGCCGTGTCTATAGGCTCCTGCAGAGTTTAACATGTTGGCTGCTATGTTTGCTATGGAGCCACTTGTCTCCACTTTGAATGCATGTTGAGAGGAAAAAGTTAGAGCATAATGGGTCAGCAGTTGGTATTCCTCAACATTCTTCAAAATGCTGAGCAGGTTTAAGGCTCAACTATCCCTTTGCAACATTGTGTAGCCTTACACAGTGATAGTAAACAACTGTGATCCACTGTCTGCACTGCTGGCTTTTCTAAAGGGGGCATTTTCCACCTATCTGCTCTTCCTGGGCTCTGAGAAGGTCAGGTGTGATCCTGAGCCGGTCCAAAATGAACAAAGAAGTGCTATTCCTGCAGTAAAACTGAAGTGATGGGAAAAGCTAGACAGACACCAAGGATGACAGCTGATTGCCAATATCCTTCATCATTACCTTGAGACTTGCTTTGTGTTCATATTTCCACTCCCAAAATTCTGCTGCACACATGCCAGAATGGTACTTTGTCTCTTTTTTTCTAGAAATGGTGTTTTTCACGTTCCAGATCAGACCAGATGATGTTATCCATGTTGGTTTTACTAACACTGAGAGTGGTCTTTATGGGACAGCACAAAGCTGCAATTGTAAAGTGATGGGAGACATACAAAATATTGCTGTATTCAAGGCCATGAGTAACCCTTTGGGCTGCCAGACACCTCCAGAGATGCTTGCATCACATAGTCCTGTGCTTGCAGAGTTTTCACTTGAAGGCAAATCAACGGGATTCTTAGATGTGGCCTTTGTTGTAGGGCAGTTTTATTTATTTCTTTAGCAACATAGTACACTTCCTTTGCATGTGTGTTCTCACTGGTAATTCCAGAATGCCTTTGAGGTGTGGCACTTGCTGATACATTCATAAAATTACAGAATCATACAAAGAGGTTGGAAGGGACCTCTAAAGGTTATTTACTCCATCCTCCATTGAGCAGGGACATTTTCAACATTGGTACTCTAGTGACACAGCCAGGTTCTGATTAGTTTGTTCCCTCTTGGGTTACTCTAGTCAACATCTTGATCCTTCCCAGATGAGTCTTATCCCTCTGGAGGAGTGAGGATTGTCACTATTTCCTGCACTGTTCACTAAATGTCCATAAGAATGCAAATATTCTCTGTTAAAAACTCAATAAGTAGCTGCAAATAAAGGAAAAAGAGTGTACACAGAGAAAGAAGTCAGGACAGAATCTGTAAGTTTCATCCTGAAAATGTGCCTGGCCTGGAGTCCATGGGACTTGACAAGAAACTGCTCACACAAATTTCTGTGTGGCAAGAAACAAGAGTGACAAGAACATCCTGACCACACAACATAGAAAATCTGCAGTGCACGTTCTTTAGAGTCTCTTTTTCTGTTCTTATTATCTAGGTGGTGAAAAGGGTTGGAGGTCTACGACATGAGTGCATTGTCACTACAAATACCAAGTGTTATTAGCAATGAGTCTAACTCTGAATTCCCATGTTTGAAAGTCTGAACTGTTTTTTCCTTTTTTTCTCTTTTTTTCTCACTATCCTTGACATATTTAAGTCTTTGTGCAAATTTGGTGAAGAATATAAAATACATTTGAAACCCAGGATTCATCCAACTGGAAACTAATAGAACTGCAACTGATGTGAGATTTGGGACATCCTATTTTCCAGAAATCAGACAAATATTCAGCAGAACAAAGCACATTTTTGCTATCAAAGCAAGGTAGTTTAGTCTATATGCCAGTGTGTGTATGTCACTTGAAATTATAGGTGAGCCAAATTACCCATAAATAATCTGGCTGGTCAGTGAACCACAGGGGCTGGCATTTCCCAGATGCCATGAACATTTTCCCATTCACTTCACTTTCATTTTATTTAAAATAAACTACTTGACATCTAAAATGACTGAGGTTATTGCAGATGAAAAAACAAAATTACACTTAGAGTGTAAAGTCTTGTGCCTATTCTTTCTATTCATATCAGCCTGTAAGGGACGTACTCTGATTGATATAAACTATTATGACACAAGGAAAAAAAAGGCATTAGAAATTGAGCAAGGTGCATTGCTGCTGATTGTTCACCCATTACTCTAATATATTGAGCAAGCACGTCTCCTTGATATAATACTTTTAAGCCTGATATAATTCTACTGATATTGGTGTGAAATTTTTTATTTCCATGGTTGTTGGATCAGACCTTAATGAAATTGTAAAAGCTCCCCATTTGTTTAAGATATGTTCAGAAGCAAATCAAAGCAAGAGGCTTCCCTAAACCCTTTACAAAAGGCCTTATAAGCAGCATAGATGAAGTCAAAACTCTGTACAACCACTTCCCTTTGTGGTCTCTAATAATAATATATTTGTGAATAATCCGTAATTAAATGAGAAGAGCATAACATTAATTATTTCACTAGATTGTTAATCAGCAGGGTATTCTATGCCCCCCTCTTCCTAGTAGCTAACCTGTCAGGGTCTAATAATTGTTGCCATGAACGGGGTTGGGTTAAGGTCCCCAAGGAATGCCAATTCTCTTGTTCCATTAGTGAGAGCACATATAGATCATTTTCAGTACTAATCTAGGGCTAAAATCAATTATGTCTCTTGTATTTAAAAATTAAATTGACTCACCATGGGAGTAGGATAAAGGGAAAAAATACATTCCTCCTATTATGTGTAATTACAATTGTAAAACATTTTCCTTCAAAATGTAATTGCTGCCTATAGAGACTAAAGCTGGAGAGCTTAAACTGTTTAGCTGACACATTCAGTTGTCTTTCAGGTTTTTCCTTTGGATTATTTAACGTGCTGAAACAGTCTTATAGACTTCTTGACTTTTAAAGGCTCTCAGAAGGAGCTCAGGGTTTAAGAAAAACAAAAAGAAGACTGCACAATGATTTAATTCTATCATCTTATTACAAATGTGACGAGAGTAATTTATTCTTATATATATTCTTACTCTTTCAGGAAGAAAAATGATCAACTACCCATAGCCTAAGAGTTTCCATTTTCCCAAATACTGTATAGCTTGCTGCCTATGCCTGGCTTTTCTTTTCATTATTGGGTTCTTATGAGGCCTTCCAGAGTAGTTAATCAAATCTATGCAATATGTATGACCTGCCACTCAGGGACAAGGCTTTGAAGGTCACCAGAGAGTGTAACATTTGTCCTTTCCTGTGCTGGGCAGGAACACAGCAAGGATCATATCATTCTACAGGATGGCCATGTAAGATATTGCTCAGATACTCCAGTCTGGGGTCAGGTTGCAATGCTACAACACTCTTTATTACCAGTTTTAGGTTTTCTGCGGTCTGTCTTGTTGGCCATTAGTAGCAGATCTACACATCCACCAGCTATATATGCTGCAGAATAAGTTCTTTATAGCATAAGGAAGTGCTGATGAGGAAACTTGTCTTCCTGTTTACAAATATATATAGATCTCTGAAAGAGCCTTGAGTAGCAACAGTACGGAAATAATCTGCATCACTCGCCATGCTAACCACATCCTGATCTTATAAAAAAATTGTAAAATATCTGCACTTTACTTAAACAAGCTGAAAACCAGGAATATGCTCTTGAAGTGGACAGCACCCCTATCTTCATGGGAGATTTTCAAGCTCCCATTGGTTTTTTGCCAGTTTTAGAACCCCTAGACCAGTGAGATGAATGGTTTGCAGGGGTATGTTCAACAAATGTGTGTGTTTTACATTTTTGTTTCTTAATGTATTATTCATCAAGCCTAGTTACGTGCATATTATGGATATGAATGCCTTTCTATACAGTTGCAAGGATGATGCTTTCTGGACAGCTTATTATTCATGTAGTTTATCTGCCATGTTTAAAAGTACCCTATGACCTGTGGATTCTATAACGATTGATTAGTCATTTATTAAGACATCTAACAATCCATTATTCATTTTCCATAAATTATTTATAAATGTGCTTCTTATTTGATGCATGACTGCTATATTTAGAGTACATAAATAAGTCAGGAAAAGCTAACTCCTGCAGAGTCCTAACATTGACAAAGATTGTATCAATAACCAAGTATCAATTTAATGGTAATTTTAGTTCAAATTAATATTTAGTATTAAAACAATGAAAAATTCCTCCTCTGTCATTGCAATTCAACCAGACAACTTATTTTGTTTTATAAAATATAGAAGTCCATCTTTTCTATCACCCTGAGTAGAAATAAACAGTAACTTTTGATTTGTGTGAAATTAATTCTGTTTTCCAGGCATTGACAAATTCTATTTCTCCACAAATTTTCTACACAGACATGGCAAGGTATTTACATTTTTTGTAGCTGTGTGAAAAGAGGGAACTGAATCACAAGCATGCTGAAAATCCATGGGTGGTTTGATTTCAGCCTGGTTTAATAAACTCAGTTTTTTGAGGCTCATGAAGGATTAATGAATGTGAGATGGAAATGGCTGTGCCGGTGGGAAGCCAACAAACTTCTGGGCATTCATCTAATTTCTGTTCTGTCTTGTCATATCTTATCTTACCTTATTTTGAGTCATCATGTAGTGCCTGCATCAGAAAACCAATCTTATGTATTTTTCTGAGTTTTAGTCACACCATGTCAGGTAAAATAAAAAAACAATCAAAACATTCCAGGTATTTTATTAATTTCTATTTGATAAAAATATACGTCTTCCCATGATCTTTTCCAGAGCAGAGTAAATCAAGACCCAAGAAGCAGTCTCTATACTTGAAGAAAAGGGTGGTCAGTACCGTTTTTTCTGAGGTCATTATTTTTATTTTAACTATTTCTTTAATTGAAAAAAGAGGTTGGGAAGTACTCACCATCACTCTTAGATAACATGGGACAGACTTTGAGAGATCACAAAAGTAGAGATCAGAGTACTGAACTACATTGCATATTGTGTGATAAGCCCACACAGAGAGCGTGGTGGACTCGCAGTTCTGATCTAACTGGAATCACTTTAAAAACTTGAGACAACTGGACACAGTGCAATAATTTATTTCAGCTTAGAATTAATTTACGAGAGTATGAAGTGATCGGACAAGGGGAAGTGGCTTCAAACTGAGAGAGAATAGGTTTAGATTGGATATCAGTAATAAATCCTTCCCTGTGAGGGTGGTGAGGCCCTGTTACAGGTTTTCCACAGAAGCTGTGGCTGCCCCATCCCTGGAAATGTTCCAGGCCAGGTTGAGCAGGGCTTGGAGCGCCCTGGTTTAGTGGAAGATGTCCCTGCCCATGGCAAGGGGGCAGAGTTGCATGGCTTCACAGGTTGCTTCCAACCTGAGCCTTTCTATGTTTTTATGAAGCATTATTCTGAATTTTCACAACTGGAAATTGTCAGAGGTGTTTCAAAGCTCAGGAGAAATTAGAAAGCCTCATTGCTTGAAAAATCTACATTTTATGCCAGGTAGACACTATAAGGCACAAAAGAACTGCATTTTGTGCTACGTTCCTTTGCCCATTAATGAGATACAATTTTTTAAAAATCAGGAGGAACAGAGAAGAGCCCAGATATAAAAAGGCCATGAAAAGAGAGATCTCCTCTCTTCCTTCACCCAGAGGTGGCCAGTCTGTTTGAAGTCTGACCCGGCTGGGCTTGCGAGACAGTGGGGAGTATTACACTGCCTCTGCATCCTCTGCAGATAATCATCACTCTCCATTAATGTCAATATAGGTGCCAAAATAGATATTAGGCAAATATAAGCTTTAGAAATGCAGGCAGGCAGACAGCAAGAGTGAGACGCTCTCTCTGTCGGCAGGAAGCCATTTTAGAACTCACACAGTTTAAACAATTATTTTAAATCTCCTCTCGCTATAACTGGTGTATAGAATAATGAAAGTGAAAGAATAAGTGTACCTGGGTGTCTTTCATGGATTATTTGCTTTTGCTCACCCTCACCACAGAAATAAGAAGCAACATGTTCCAGTGACATCTGACTCCTTCGCTACCTGCAAATGCTTCCTCAGACAATACATTATTGTGTTTGCAACATCTTCCCTGTGGTTCCCACAGCAGCTTCAAAAACACTGCAGTTTGTTGGCAAAACAAATGAACCTGAGACATTGTGATGAAGGACACTTTTTCCCAGAGTTTTCATCCAGAAAGGATCACTGCAGTAGCCATAGATGAGTTTTTAAAGCAGAAGCAGAGGGAAAATAAGAAAGCTGGGCAATTTGATCGGCTGTACATGGGGACTCAGAATCTTATTTGACTGCAAAATATCTAATTGACCTTGGAGCTGAAACAACTTGTCAGGGGATCTGTTGCTTCAATTGCTCCCTGTCAGCTCCTCAGCTAGCTGTTTCTTCCTTTCAGATTTCATCTAAAAAACCCCAGGCTGGTGGAAGTGTGATAGCACCGGGCCAGGGTGAGAAGGACTGCATATTCAGACAGGAGAAAAGTGTATTCACAGTATTTGCTTTAATTTTTGCATTGCCTTTTATGCAAAATCTAGTGACAGCTACTGAATCAAATGATATGCAAAAAACTGAAAAAGAGGTTAAAAAAACAATCTCAGAAGAAATGCTGTGGCAAAAGGTGGTCAGGCCTGTTGTGCATGTATTTAAATGAATAAGCAATTAATACAAAGGCATTTATGACTATTGAACAATGCACAAAGCTAGAGGTAAGTTCAGAACAGAATCTGAGGTGTTATTTACAATATACAAGTTACTACTACATGAATTTTCTTGATGTCATGAGATTTTTGTGTGTATATATGGCTGTGGGGTACAAAGTTTCTCCTTTTTTCTTTACAAAAATAGGAATATTCATATATCACTCCTGTGGTCTGAGTAGACCCCTGGATTTAGAAATCTAGAACCCTTTTACCCTGGCCCAAGATTTTAACACAGGAAATGCCAAAATTTCTAAGATGCTCTCTTCCATGGCATTTTTATCTTCACTGGTAAAAAGTTTCCATAACTCTCACTTTAAATTTTTTGCTGGAATTATGTGTTGACCTACCTGTCAGAGATGTCAAATATGCATAATTTCTTCTTCCTCAGCAGGGGTCTCAGGAAGGCTGAGGAAGAATATGTGGCCACTATCAGCATCACCCCCAGGATATCTTCTCTAGACTAAACAACCTGAATAACTTCAATCCCTCTGCTTGGGTCATTTTTCCAGACCCCCTCTGATATTCCCTCCTAGTTATGTTTTCTGAATACGCAGACCATGCTTTTTTTGAAGTGATATGTTCAAAATTCCTCAAGAGCCTGCAGATACTACAAAACATCCTATCAATATTAATATTGTTTAATTTTGATCTTTACAAAGTACCCTTATGACATAAAGAATTGTTAAATCTACTGCATAGAAGTTTCTTTATCCTTCCCCAAACCAAGCAAGCTGCGCAATGTCAAGCATTTCTTTCAACAGCAGAAATTCTTTTAATTTGAAATAAAAGATCAAGTCCATCCACTAAGGTATTCCTTCAAATCTGCTTAAAGTTTTTAAATGGTGCAACCACAGAGTAAATTGTCAAATTGCCTCTAGGGAGAGTCTGAAGAATGGACTCAGCAGTGGATTTAGCTGTCTTTCAAATGTTTGAATGGAGGTAAGGTGAGATTTACCTTTAGCCACCACTTTTTGTTTTTTTCAGTGGTGCTGCGGACCACAGAAAATATCTGGGCACTTCCCTGTACCAAAACAAATTTTCTTACCTAACCCTCATCATTTGGCTTTCTCTAATATTTTCACAAGAAACTCCAAGAGATGAAACTCATGTTTAAGTTACCATATCTTCATTATTACCACACGTCCTCAGCCCCAATCCAGAGTCTGAGCAACCTGGACTAGTGGAATTTGTCCCTGCTCATGACTGAGGGATTGGAATGAGAGGATCTTTTATGTCCTTTAAAACCCAAGCCATTCTGTGGTTCTGTGATCATATGATGGTACTCTTAACTGCAGTACATAAGAGGTAATTTGATTTACCACATATGGGAAGGCGTTGATCCCAGCTGAAAAACTTTAAATTTACTGATGCTAAATCCTGCATATAAGATGTAGGAAACAAGTTTAAATTACAGAATGAAGATCCCTTAAACTGGAGAGATTTTGTCAAGAGCCTGAGATGAAAGAACATTCTATATCCTGAAGTAATTCTTCCCCTGTGCTTTTGATTGTTCCAAGGAAACATAAAAGATAACAGTTGACAATTAGCAAATTAATTTTGGTAATAAAAGTGGTTTGGTGTTAGTGGTTAGTCACAATAACTCCCACTTAATGACATCATTGCGGTGACATGTCTTTGTATTAAATTCAGATACCATCAAAGGGAGCATGGTCACCTACTTTTTTCTCATTAGGGTAAATTGTGGAGGCAATCAGGGCACAATAATCTCTGAAAGCTCATACAGTTTTCTAGACTAAACAGGGTGTCTGGCACCTAATCCTTACCTGATCACTTTTCAAACAGATATGGGGAATAGACTGCACCTTATATAATCATAAGAAAATTACTTTTAATAAGAGATAGTGTTTGTAGTGAAAGAATAAGAAAACTTCTTTCTCCATCTGAAAGTAGTTAAAGAGATTTCCTTTGGGATGTCTAACCACCTGTCTCCAGATATGATGGTTCAGGTTTTCCTCTTGAAAATTTGATTGGTAAGAGATGGCCAACAACATATGATTAATGACCTACAATTTTAAAGTTGTCTGATGGATTTTCAACTTTTAAAAATGTATAGAAATAAGAGGAAACACCCACCATTTCTACCATGCCCTGCTCTAGTCTGGCAGTCAGTGTCAGACCAGAAGGCAATTGCATTTGAGGAATACTCTTTTTTTTTTAAGGAGCTCTTGTGGGGAACTTTAACAGAATGTTAAATTGTTCATGATCTAGCATGACCACTATTTCAGCACTGTATGTGTTTTACAAGAAATAAGTAACATGAGCATTACATTTCAGAAAAATCCCATTCAGGAGCAGAGTTTTCTGTTCCAGTAGCAGAATAGAAACCATTGCTGGCTGTGGAGCGTCACAGCTGCAGTTATGGGATCAGAGCTTCTACTGCAAGCCTGTGGTATTTTAAAGGTGTGCCTGCATTGCAGTGGGCACATTTTGACTCTGAAAGCCACAGAGACCTTCCCTGAGGAAAGGTCTGCTGAGATTTCTGAGTGTGAATTAATGCACAAATGTTATACAAAGGGACCAAGAGACTTTAGAAATATGAGCAGGAAACAGCGAGAAGAGATTCAGCCTGCAATAGTGGAAAAAACCTATCATGGAATGCCTCTGGAGAGAGGTGTGTAAAGAGGTAATCTGAAGCAGACATTTGGCAAATGGAAGATGTGATATTTAGGTTGCAGCAGCGAAGGAAACCTGTGGGGTGACAACGAGCCATTTCTCTGCTAGTAAAACACAGGCAAAGGGAACAGCAGAGTGTGAATGTGCTTTTGGGGGAGTCCTTCCAGGGAACATGACATCATCATGGCTCAGAGAGGAGGCACAAGTAGCATCACACACCCATGTGGAATTATAATGATCCAAAAACATTGCTGCAATAAAAAGAAGGAGGACAAATAGTTGTTTTAAGAAAAAAAAAATAAAAAGAAAAAGCAGAAAGTGACTGGGGGAGAAGTGTCTGATCAGAAAATCAAGAAGCAAGAGGGGGAATAATAATTTTCAGGACAGTGTGGAAAACTGTTGATATTGTGAAGGCAGGAGAGTTATTAAGGATGGTCTAGGGGGGCCAGGCAGAAAAAATAGAAGAAACTAAGCACACACCAAAAAAAAAAAAAAAATTAGGCTGAATGAAGCAATTAACAGTTCTTAATAGAGAAGTCTATTAGACAAAGAAATGTTCTCCTAAGGGACACAGCTGTAAGCTCTTCAGCGCAGGCACCATGACTGCTTATATGTTTGCACTGCACCCAGCACAGTTGGGATCCTGATCTTTATTTGATCCTGGGGGTTCCACAGCAATAGAAATAACAAACAGCAATAATTACACACTGTGGTACAGCCACAGGGGATGCGTGCTGAGGCTGAGCTCTCCTCCTAGCTACACTCAGCTGAGGTCAATGGGATTGTTTGGATTCAGGCTGGTGGTGCTAACAGGACAATTTGGCCTGGTTCATCTGTAAAAATAGAATATGTGTGGTTTCTGCCCCGAAATCTACCTGATTGTTCTTTGCTGTAGAGCCATGCAGGCTGGACATTGTCCAGTTACACGGTGGGGAATATTTCACACCCAAAGAACTCATTTGCCAGGACTCACTGGTAAAGGTGCAGAGCCAGGGCCTGGAATGCCAGCAAATGCTTCTTCAGAGCAATAAAATTTCCTAGAAACTGCAAAGCAGAAATTAGCTCCTTCAGGACTGAGAGGGCACAGTCTTTCTTCCCCATCACCTACATTTCAGTGTCTGGTTCCTTCTCTAGGAGGGAATTAAGAGAGCAGACCCTGAGATCACTCCTGCAGAAGCAAGGATCCATGCAGTGCAATAAGTCAGGAGCAGTGGGTTGGAGGCATTTCTGTGGTAGGTTACATGGAGATGATAGCCTTCCCTGACAAGAACATGGTACTTTTCTCTCTAAAGTGCTCCCTTGTTTTTCTCTGGATGCATTATGGTTGTTGTTGTTTTTATTATTATTGTCATTACTGTTTTAATGGCTTAAAGCTAAGAAGAACTTGGGCTTGTCAGAAAACTGAGCAATTGATGAAATAGCAGTTGATGACAGCAGTCCAATTCTAATAATTTCCTGTCTTACTTTGTTGGTATTGGGGTGTATTTTAGCTAAATGACTGCAATAAGTGATGCATTTTTCCGTCAGCTTTATCCCTGACTCGTGTGCATCTGAGAAAGACCCAGCAGTGGGTTTGGCAGATAAAGTGAAAAGCAAGTCAGGAACTACCATTATGAAATGCAGAAAGTCAATTTGAATGTCAACAGGAAAGGCATGGGATGCAAGCTTTAAAGAGCTCCACTTTGAGAAAATGAGGGCACCACATTGTGTATCCCTGACTAACTGCTCATGTTTCAAGCTGTAGAAGAATGCCGCGTTTAGATGTTTTTTTAATTTCACATTGATTGTTGTTATTTTAGACCACAGGACTCCTCAAGATTCTTGCCGATGCCTCATAAGTCAGAAGCGAAGTCTGCCCAAAACCATGAATTCTGTGAACATCCAAATTTTATTGCATAAGCTTTCTCATTTGTTTGGAAAAAAACCTGCATTCTGTCACTGTTAAAGGGGAGAAATCCCAGCTGTGATATAGTGTTACATAATGCTAATTTTAATTTTTTTTTTTTTAAGGGGAAGTTTCTGGGCAGAAATGAAAGAATTGTTATCTTTTTGAGGCTGTAAAGCAGTGAGTGAAGAGATGAAGTAACCTGCCTGGGTTATAGGAGCCATGGGACACTGCTTCAGCTTGGCTTCACTATTTTTGGTAAATCACCAGAAAGAAAAGAAAACATAATGAACAACAAATGGCATTAAAATTGATCACTAAACCCTGTGAAGTACTCTGTATCTCACTTAGCTCAAATAATGTTGTGATACTGGAGAGATGTATCATACATAATGATCTGCCTTAGGAGGAGGCAGATGCATGCAGGCCATTGATTAAACACAGTGTTTTTTGTCATTAATGCTGAAACCAATACCAAAGTGGCCACCTTCATTCCTGACTCAGAGACGATGCTCTGGCTCCTGGGTTTTCAAACCAGCTGCCATGTGACCATAAATAAGTATTTCTGTGGATTTTTCTGTCTCTGCTTACCTGTATGTCCCACAAATACCCTTCTCCTGCAGCGCTGACGCTCAGTAACTTCCAAGCTCTAATTTCCTTCCTGACATCAGCCCTGTGTTTCCATCATTTCCTCTCACTGCCTGCACAAAACAGACACTGTTGAGGCATGATTCATCCACATTTGAGATGTCTGTTTTAGGATGGGGTGAATCATGCTTGCTTCTCTCCAATCCCTATAAAGGGAGACAAGGGTGACTAATCGAGATGTAGATGTCTGTAGTGCAGACATCTAACATTAAATGAGATGAATGCCACTCTCAGAGCCAGCTCATGTCTGACAGAAATGGTGACAGCCAGCTGGGTCCACCAGAGCTTTGGCTCTGGCACAGCACTACATGAAAGAAAACTGCTTCCAAGGCTATTTCAAGACCAGATAACCCTCTTCTCATGGTGTTCAGAGCCCAAGTTAATTAGCACGGAGGACACAAGCCAGCCCCATGCAAAGCCAGGGTGTCTCTGCATGTTTCTCTTGAATTAAGTAGTTCTGGGGAGTCTGGTACAGGGACAAAGCATAGTGACTCAGGTTTAACATCATTTTTGTTCTCAACCATAGCACTGAGACCTTGCTGTGCTTGAGCTGGCTCTCTGCAGAGAATCTTGTGGGTGTCTTTCAATGTTTTAAAAGCAGCAGAGATGCTCAATGCATTTCCACAGCAAATAATCTCTAAAGTCACACTTGCTTCTTGAATCTGTAGAAAATTTATGGAAGCAGGTTTTGTGACAATATGCTGAAGTCTGGAGGCATTAATGCTTTTAATGTCTGTTTTCTCTGTTATTTATTTATATTATGACAGGCCTTATTTTATAAAACATCTGTCTGAAAAGGCTGAATGGTCCAGTTTTATAACCATTTCACTGGCAAGAAAGAAATACCATGGGTAGTTCAGCTAGTCATAATCAGCATATTACTTCCTACTTTTCTACAAGAAAACTGAAAGTAGATCATTTGGATCTGGAATAAAATCACTGAGTTTGTGTCATGGCTGAGAAATAGTCACATGTAATCTCTTCTTAGGGTCCACAGACTCGCTAGCTGGACTAAAGGCTTGCAAAACATGATGGAAATTACCACAACCTAGTTTTTCTAATTGTGTAGTTACTGGGATAATGACTTTTCCATCTTACCTGTAGTACTGGAAGTGTGCAAGCTGAACTCTCAGGAATGCCAGCACATTGCTGAATTGTCTAAAGCAAATACCTCCTCCATTTCCAGAGAATATTATCTGGTTCCTGAAACTCCCTCTGCCATGACACCTCATCTTAATCAAGCCTTTGAAGGAACTGAGAAATTCACAGATATGATTTACAAGGAATAGAACCTCAACACCAAACAATAAAATAAAAAAAAAAAATCCAATTCATTACAAATATACATCCTTATTCTCAGCAATAGTAAATGCCATTTTTTTAAGAATGGAGGCTTTGGAGGCTGTTCACCTCCATACTTTTGAACAATGTTACTGTCCAAACATATAACTTGCCCAAGACCAAAAAGTGAATTTTAAATAATTGATAAAACCAAAATCTTCTTTGTGTGTGTTTTGTCCTGAAAAATGTTAGTTGTACCATAAATGTGTCAGGAAATTTACAAAAAAATGCATGAATAATGCTTCATTTTTGCTGACATTTTTGTATGAGTCAGTCATTAAAAACCCCAAGCTTAAAAAGTTTAATTTTGAGTATTTAACTGCTAAACAAACTTGGAGGAGATTGGTTTTATTTGAGAACTTAACTGCTAAACAAAGTTGGAGGAGATTGGTTTTATTTGGGTATTTAACTGCTAAACAAACTTGGAGTGGATTGGTCAGCTAAGCTACATCTTCTCGCCATCCCTTATTTGTTTAGCTTGTGAACAAAACAGGAATCAATTTATGTTTTCAATAAAAATGGGAGAATAAATATTTTACTTCTACAGACAACTCTTTGGGTTAAACACATTTTTCACCAAAGGCAACATTTCAAGTGAAAATGTACACAGAATAAATGTGTAGTTTACACAAAGTCTGAGCACAGGGTAAGATGAATTATTGCTTGGGTAGGGTGATGGGAAGAACCAACAAGGAGACCAGAATAGTAATTGATGGAAGTGATGACTAAACCAGTCTTATTTCCAGCAATAGAGGTAGAGGGAAAAACAAAGACGCATTTAGGAGATATTAAACAGACTTAAGTGACAGGATTTGGAGTCTGAATGTGAAGTTCTTCTGTAAGAACACACTGGCTTTTGAATTAAGCCATCCATCAGTGTGGTGTCTTCATAAGGAAATGAAGCAAAACCTGCTTCATATGCATCTTCCCACTAACAAAATTATAGATCATTACAAGCCAGGAAACAGATCGTCGGCTGACAGATCTGCTGCAAGGAGAGTTCCCCACAGCACTGGCTACGGCCAAGGAAAGAATTAAAACATGTGCTAAAGTTCATCCATCCATCAGAGAAACAGAACTAAATAACCTCAGTGTGAGAGTAACTCAGTAGCTCCAAAGTTTTAATATATTTATCCTCTCCATTGTGCAGATGACAGCACCATCTATTATCCCTGATTTAAGAGAGGGAGCTTAAACACATTTAGAGCAGGCTTCTAGGTCTTTTCTTTTGAGGGTCTGGACAGTGAAGGGTCTGGACAGTGAAGCATGGCACAGGGAGACCTGAACCACTCAGGTTAAGCCCTTTGTATGAGCAGGGCTTGTTAGTGTGGGCGTAGCAGCATCCTGGTGCTGTGGGGATGCTGCCAGCCCTGAAACAGAACATCCTAAAGAACTCTGGGACCATTTTTCTCATGGGCACACCACAAGATAACTTGAGTTATGAGAGCAACGGCATCCACAGCATAAATTTAAATATCTTTGGAGATATTTAGTCACTCATCAGTCCTCCAGAATACAGCAAAATTGAATCCAGCTTTATTGCTGCCTAAAATTAAAAGATAAAACTCTTGTGGCAGTGTTAAAATAGTAAGATAAAAAAAAAGGTGTTTATTTGGAACTTCCAGGTGACTCCATGGTGGTTACGGAGTTATGTAGAAATTAGATTTCTACAGTTTTTCTAAGTTTGACGACTTAGAAAATGTAAAATTATTGTCCAATTACAAGAGTAGATGCTTTGGTAATTTTCCCCTGGTTACTGCCCCATTGGAGTTGGTCCAGGGGCTTCTTTGTCCCATTTCTTGTTGTATCCTCTCAGATCTTGTTTGGAAAAGAAAATGTCCTTTGTGGATGTCCTCTAGAAAGTAAAATTAAACAGCATTTCAGGAATATGTTAGAAGACTAGCTTACTATTCTAAAATCTAAGAGAAAATGTAGAAAACTACCAGGAGTTGGTATAACCATGTATTGACAGTTTACAAAGTTACAAATATATGGAACAATTATAGAAAACAACAATCTTTAGGTATCATTATGACTTTAACAGTATTATCCCAATGGATGGGTGACTTGTCTCCAAAGAGCTGGATAGAGAATGCCTTTGGCTTTTACTGGATTATCCATATCTCTGATCAGAGTTGCATGTTCCCAGCTTTTTAGTGCAACTGGGGCTGAGACATGGAATCATGGAATATGCTGTGTTGGAAGGGACGACACATATCACCAAGTTGTTACTACAGGTAGGGATTCCTGGGAAACTGAAGAAATACTGAATAAAAAATTGCTAAACTTGTAGAAACACAGAAAATTCAATGATGCAAAACAAAGAACAAAAACAAGCAACCCCCTCCAACAAATAACAATAACAGTAACAAAACTACCACATTTTCTCTTCTCCTTTTTTTAATACATGTGATTAACTCTAGACACAAACTCTAGAAAGCCATTTCAGCTAACAGCAACACATTAGACAGGAGTCAAACTTTACATTGCAGCCCTTAGTGATCAACAACTGACTTGAGCATTAATGAACTAACTTTTCCATTAGGTAACAGCCAATAGATTGCTGCACTCTTATATTGTCTCTGTGTTCCAATGTCCTAGTTTTCTCCAACTGCTAATTTAAAATGCTGTTCACTATTGCAAAGAGCGTAGTTAACTGCTATAGAACAATTTTATTGCCCTAAAACAGTCATATATTTGCATTCATTACTATGAGTCTTAAAACCTATTACTGATATAAAAGTCAGGATAACAACATGAAGGGTTTGAAGGGCAGTAGATAATAGTCTGGAAAGAGCTCTGAAATGCCTGAAGTATCAGACATAAAAAAGCAATGATAAACAAGCTCATTATTTGTTAGTGATGGTTATGCTGGAAGGAACATTTTTTATATCATTTTTCTCCTTTTTAAAGTTTTATGGAGAATATATTTCAGTCCTAAGCTGAGTATAAATTAAACATGTTTTACCCAGCTGTTCTGTTAAGAAATAGCAAGAACTAATGAGCTGTATAGTGGCAAAGCTGTTAAGGCAATCTGAAAGGACTCTGTAGGGCAATCTCTGAAGTATAAAAGAGAGAAAAGTCCTCTCTCCATAGTCATTTACTCCTTTTCAGACATTTGGGTTGAGCTCAGCTCCACACCACCTTGAGCTATATGTGATCAGCAGAGACAATCCTGTCTTGTCTGCTTTGCCAACCATAAAGGAAAAAATATAACTGTAATGTGAAGGGACGTTCCTTAAATAAAAAGCAAACTTCTAAATACTTTGGGATGTCAATTTTTAGGTCAGTTTTCAGGGCCTGATTTTTAAAGTGCTCACAAGATATTACTCTCAGAAGCTTCTTTTAAGGGTAGAGGTGAGCTGCCCCTTTTCTCCAGAAATCAAGTCAGTGAGGGCATCTAGCCTGTTGAGAAGCCTGTATTTAAAGAAAGTATTTCCCTTGAAGTAGCTTTGCACATATTGGTAGGTTTGAGATCACATTTTATAGTCAAACACACCTTCTTCTTCCTTGTCTTGAAATTCTCTTCCTCACGTATTAGCTGCTTTGTTCTTTTAGCAATAACCACTCATGAAAGCTTGGGATTTTCACACAAACTCTTTTGGAGGTAAGAACCAACACAAAGGACAGCTTGCAGGTGGACATTTTCATTGCAGAATAGATGTTTTCATTGGTTTCTTTACTGATCCCAGTGCGAAAGGTTGAATTCCGCTCATTTTATTCTCTCTGGCAGTTAAGACTGAGCAGTTATCTAAGCTATTTCCTTTAACTGCTGTTCAGCAATACTTCTCAAATGGTTGCAGCTTCAAAGTCAGTATCACAACCAATCCTTACATATTCCGAGGTGTTGAAGCTGTAAATCCTGAACAACCCCAGCCTCCCAGCTCCCTCTGGGGAGAAGGTGAGAATGCAAGTTCACCAGAGCACCTCCTCTTGAAGGATGCTCTGTAGAGATGAGCAAGGGACTTTTGAATTACTCACCTCGAGATTACACATACCAAGAGTTTCAACATTACAAACCTTAGTGGGACCAGTGGATTTATCAAATTATTGCAAGGATGTACTCCCCTTTATTTCCTTCCTGAAACATAAAGAAAAAGCTCACATCTTGTGTGTGTATAGGGTTGGTTTTACAAAATCTGATTTAGCTTTTCAAAATCTGATTTAGCTTACCATGTTTGATTAATCTTCAAAGTTTCTATGATACCTAAAACAATCAGATCCAGACTGCATAAAATTATTAAATAGGTAGCACTGCATTTTCTCTTCATCCTTATCATCATTATCATTGTCATTATTGTCATTCATATTAATATTGTTGCAGTTGTCATTATGATTAAAGCATCCTCATTCCAAAACAAAGTTCCATCAGTATAAAAACCTTATTAGGAAAGGATAAATATGCACTTAGGTGGTGCTTGACCTAAATTTTAGGCTCTCTTTATGGCTGATGAAGAGAAATTCACCTGGCCTGATTTATAAATCCACTTTAGAATATGGTGAATTTGTCCCCAACAAGTTTGGAGACAGCAGTCTCCACTGCAGATGTTTCTGCTGGATGACACCTGCCAGTTGTAGGGGATGGTTAGTTTCAAAAGTGCTGAGACGCCATTTTTTTTTTTTTAAACCCCACATAAAATACACCTAAGTATTTTTATAGTGTTAGCAGAATGCAGAAACCTCTGTGATTTTGATTTCATAAACTGTATCTCACATGTTATTAGTCTGTCAGAGAATAACTCCATGAATCTGTAGTTCTACAAACAACAATGAAAAAAGGAAGCCATGAAGGACCTTTCTCTCCCATTGGAAAAATAGCCATGTAGTGAAGGATATTGAAAATTGGGGTGAATAAGACTAGACAGGTCAGAAAAAAGAAAAAAAAAAGAGTGAAGAAAAGGTAAAAAAGAAAAGAAAAAAGGAAAAAAAAGAGAAAAGTGAGAAGGAAAGAGAGAGAAAGAGAAAGAGAAAGAGAAAGAGAAAGAGAAAGAGAAAAATGGAAAAAGGTAAAGGAAAATAATAAAAGAGGAAAAACATAAATAAATTTCTGTGATTAATTTCCCCAATAGTTTTTATTCAGCTGTGCTGGAGTATCTGAACTCACCAATCTGCACTATATTTTGGACACCTGGGGGTTTGCTTTGGCTTTATACATATGTCAAGACTGCTTTTTAAAACAACATTGACAGGACAAAAGAAAGCTAATTAAATATAGGTAGATCAGAAAAAAAAAAAAAAAACAGACCAAAGCTTGCATAACTATTATTCAAAATTTGTATTCCTTTAATGTTACAGTTGCTAGGGCATTTCTGTTTTCTTCAGATCTAGAACTGATCTATTTTATTTTATTTTTTTTTAACTGAAAATTAGTTTTGTTATTACACAATGCTAAAGGAACAGCAGCTGTGAAGGTATGAAACACCACAATTTTAACAGGAGTTGCGATGACCTCAGGTGAGTCGTCAGCTGATTCTTTTGTGTTAATCAATCTCACTACAGCAATGACCAGGTTCAAATCATTACCTAACTCCTCTAAAAGGATCAAGTGTATCAAAGGGATCCAAGCATTGCTGAGGGATCAGTCAGGCTCCCCAGACAGGGCACCAGGGGTTAAAGTGTGTGGGATGCAGCCATGCCATGTACCGTGGTGGGACTGAGGCTAACACAGCCATAGATGGATCACCCAGTCTGCACACTGTGATTCCTCATAAATCATTATGAAAAATAGACTGACTCTGCCAGTTCATAAATTCAAGGCAAGTGTCTATTTCCATAAGGCCCAAGCAGACAGGCAGTGTTAGGGATGCAAACATGCCACCACCACATGCAGTAGTTAATGTGTTAGCATTTTAACAAATCGAGCCACTTCACTGGCCTATTTATCAGTTCAAGCTATTTAGAAATGTTGCTACCATATGTTGTCCATTGAAATGAATGCTAAACACTGCATTTATAAATGGTAATTTATGACTCATAAACGTCTCAGCTATTAGAGTCATTCTGCCACTGTGACTGGAATTGATAGCAGTTTCTGCACTTCATGTTTTGTTTTTTTTTTTCACTACCCTCATTTCAGGAATATCATTGATATTAAAGCTTTAGTGCCTCATAGAGGATGTTATTCAAAACACTGTGTGTATCAGAGAGAGGTTATTTCTGTGTGCTATCTGCCCCATAAATTGATTCCAGCTTTTGAGTAAACTTCTAGGATTAAATATTTTTAAAAAGTCCTCTGGATTATGGGAAGTGATCAGTTTTCAGTTATAATAAACTTGGTTTAAAAAACAAATAAGGCCTTTTTTACCTTCCCTGCAAAGCCTTTTCCCAATCTGCATTTACCTTGGGACAAAGGAGATGAGCATGAAGTTACACCCTCTTAAATCTCTCCCATTACAAAGTGCATGTTCTCAAGCAGATTTGATGTTGCTTAACCTTGAAATTAAGTTTTGGTGAAAATCCCTGATTGGATATTTTAAATATACATTATGAAAATATTGTCTATGTGTTTTCCTGTGAATGCTGTTTCCTAGTGATAAAGAGCCATAGACAGCCTTGTTGAAAACTGAACTTGTCAGAAAGGGTCACTTTTACCAAGCAAGGTTGATTGCAACTTCCAAGGTGTTTTTAAGGTTAAATTTTCAGAGAACCTTTGGAGTGCCACTCCAAAGTGGAAATACTTTGTAAGTTTCACGTCCAGAAGTTTGGTATGTATAATTTTCTATCACAAAGAACATCTTGACAGGTCAGTTCATTCTGTTCAGCTCAGAGAGATCTTCACATGGCATGAATGTCTCTCAAGAGGGGACTAATGAAGAAGCCTTATGAGTTCATTCAGACCAAATACTTGATTTTTAAATAGGTCTAATTACACAGATGGAATTTCAGCTCTGGAAAACACTCATATATTTCTGATGCTTTTGTACAAATATCCAAAGGCATCCAAAGAAGCTAAGGAGGTCTACAAGGACCGTCTCAAGACTTGTCAACTGTCTGCAAATATAAATCTCATGCATGTGAACACAGACACACAGCTCACTTCTCTTTCTGCAAATTTCCCTGAATACAGAGATGATTTCTGTAGAGCTGCCTGTGTTAACTAGACTGATGAAATATGTATCATTGCATGTCACCAGTCAGATTTGAGACATCCCTGATGAAGACACACTGCGCTGATACAGACAGTTCTGGTTTAGTGCTCAAAGATGGATTTTGCACAGAATATAGTCCTCAGTCAACATGAGCCAAGCAATAACAATGCAAATCCTCCAACCAGCATCTTGATGTGGGAACATGATTTACACCTTGGTGTTAAATGTGTTTTGGGGACATTATCTGTTTAAAAACTTCTAAAGGGCTATTCATGCAAATCTTCATTTCTTTTCCTGGCTGATAGGCAGGTTGGGTTACAATGAGTTACAATAGATTTTACCTTTCTTCTGCTCCTTGAGTATGGCACATGTGACTACAGACAAGGCTTTTGGCCTGCCATATTTTATTCTTCTGTGGAATAGAGATAATTTATCCTTTGCAGAGGATTTGTAAAGGAAAAAACTATACTTGAGTGTAGCATACCCAAATGATATGACTGTGATTCTCAAGGCAAAAGATGGAGAGAAAACCATTTAACATAAAATAATCAGAATTTTAGGTCAGATATTAATCTCAGTGAGAACCTAGTTCTCAGCTTGAGGAGTTTGATAGTATTGTCTGAAAAAACACCTACCTCAGGATCTTGAAATCTCTTTTCATGTCTAGAATAATACCTTCAAGTAGCCTCCATTATTACATTGAAATTAAAAAAAGATGATATCTGCTCTTTGGGGTTGCAAGTACAGAGGATGTTGAGAAACAGCCTTCATTAAAAACAGGATGTATGGAACAGATAACATGAAAAGCAGCTATTAAATGGATTTGTTATCAGTGGCAATAATACTAAAAAGTCCTATTACAATAGTTACAAGGAAACATATTTGAAATATCTCCTGCAAACATTAATTCAATCTAAAAATTAAACCTCTGCAAACCAAAAAAATATTTTATCAGTGGAATGCAAGGAAACAAAATCACTTGCTCGACACACTGACAGTCAGAATGCAAAATCCAGAGCAGAAGGCAAGGCTGGAGCTCCTTCTTGCTCAATTTTAACAAGCATTTTGGGATATTGTATGTTGAGTTTCTGGCTTGTGCTGTGAGTGTTATGGCTTTAACAGCTGACGTGAAGTCCTGTGTGGTCAGCAGATGAGTGAGAGTGTTGAAGGAAATAGATATGGTATCATGCAGTTTTATTTCCTCTTTTTAAACATTGTTAACTGTGCTGTGAAAATGCCAGTTTGGGGTTGTTTCTTCAGTTTTTTGGGAAACCTTTCTGTTTCTACCCTCATTTGGAAGTAAATAGATTTTTTTGAGCTCCAACAGGAAAAGTAAAATGTTGTGATTCCCATTGAAATGGTTCCTCTAGAGCCTATGTTTTATTTATTTTTTATTTCAAAACAACATCTGTTTGTTTGTTTGTTTTAATGCTTGTGAAATGACAAAACAATTCATCTATTTATTTTGCAAAGGCCAAATTAAATTCAGGCTTGAGAGCTTGACTTTCAGAAGTGCAGGTCACTTGGTGCTCTGGCTAAAGTTAAAATCACATTCATGAACTCAACACCTCTGACTCATGAAAATGTTACTTAGAAATGTTTGACTTTGCTTTAATAAGTCCATTAAAATATTTGCAACCAGGGACTGCAAAAACAAACAAAAAAAAGTGCTTTGTAGAGAACAAGTTAGAATTCTGGTCTGTTGTGTATTGCTAAATTTGAACATCAATCCTTCACAGCAAGTGTCGTTTTCATTCAAAACCAATAAAAATTAAAACCAACAGATGGCAGATGTTAAAAAATGTTTTCTGGCAAAGAAATTGCTTTTTGGCTGAATAGAAAATTTGAGGAACTTATTTATTTTACTTTTAACTTGGATCTGATTTTAGCTTCTACTGCAACTACCTTTTCTGTGGTCCTACTATTCATGTGTGTGAGGACAAAAGATCCCTGCTGCATTTTTGAAATGGAGTAAAACACTGAATTAGTAATAGTAATTCCAACAGTAATAGTAATAGTAATAGTAATTCCAGTACAAATTGGGATTTTTTTTTCTACTCAATATTTTATGCTTATTCTTCCAGGGATACTACCACGTAAAAAATACAGAGAATAAATTAGATTTTAGGTTTTCAAAGCACAGTTGTTTCATTCTGAGCAAAGTGTCAAGGGATTAAACACACACAGTTTGAGTATGCTACATTGACTTATGATGTCTAATAAAGTGAATGGGGAGAAGTGGGAATTTGAATAGAATGATTAATTTGATCCATCTTGAGTATCCTGAGACCATGAGGTGAGCAGTGTCCTAGTGTGACTGCTCCCAAACTGACAGCAAAGGGAGCCTAAGGTGTCTAACACAGCCATATGATCTGGAGTTTAATATTTTTCCTTTTGTATACTAAATCCTGTAAAGAAGGATTCACGTTCCACATCTTTGATGATTCTCGCAATAGCCATAAGTAAAAGGAGTATCCAGGGAAACACTGAAAAAACCCCAGTCTTCATTTAGAATGATAAAAATCCATTAAATCTCAATCACATGATGGGAGAAAGGTTTGGGTTGGAAGGGATTTTAAAGATCACTCCATCCCAAACCCCTGCCATGGGCAGGGACACCTTCTCAGGTTTCTCTAAGCCCAGATCTGAACACTTTCATGGACGGGACATTCAGCTTCTCTGGAAAACCTGTCCCAGTGCCTTACCACCCTCACAGTAAAGAATCTGACCTTAAAATTCCTAAAATACAAATAAACAATAAAATAAAAATTGACAACAAAAAGGAAAATGAAGTGGCATGAGTGGAATGCAAGTATCAGTGAGCTTTTCTTGAAATATTGCTCCCCAAGGAAATTATCTAACTGTTTTGTAGATAGGTATAAGCTTCAGGGCAACTGTTGTGGTAGAGCCATTCACAAAACTGCAAATAGTACAGTCAGCTCAGAAAAGAGGAGCCCACTCAAACCTCAAACTGTGTTGTAACAGCTTCTGAATTCTATTGCCAACTCCACAGGGAACCTCTGAGTTGTTGACAAATTTTAGGGTATATACACAGGCTTCTAAATATGGATTTATAAATTTAATTTTAGGGATTTTTTTTATCCTGTGTTTTGGATCCCAGCAGGATGATGATATATTATGGACTTCCTTTCCACAACCAACAGAATGAAGTATTTTTTATCCTTTATGTAAAGAATTGACTAAAGAGCGATCGGTAAATATTTTCTATTATTAATGTTAATTTCCCAATATGATTATTCACTATAAGAGTCTTAATGAACGGCAAGCAACTGTGGCAGCCAGAAAATGAAAGAGAACACATTGTTATATCTTTTCAAGATATGAAACTGTTTCTCACTGTTGTCTGATAGTGGAATGAGTGAAATTGTCAATTTTCAAAAGCTGTGGCCGTGTTCCAAGGTGACACAAAATCCCAAAAGCATGGAGGCAAAGATCTGTCCCACATCAGTTTGTCTCTGGGGCAAATACTGAATTTTCAGAAGCTTTTTGCATTCTCTTTGAAGCACCCCTTAACAGTCATGTGAATAATCATTCTATTCCATCTGGTCATTGTCACCAACAATTACTGCAAATCAGAAACCCAGGGATGAGCAACAAAACAAGGTAGAGACTTTCCTCAATGAAACAAATCCTGCAAGAAACAGAAACTTCAGTGCCTGGAGTTCTTTGAGCTAGGTATTTGTATTTAATAGAGAGACACTGCAGGACTTTGTGAAACCTAGTCTTCGGCTGATATCAGCCTGTAGCACCCACAGCATCCCATGGCACTTTAAATAAGTGTTGTGCAAAGCTGAAATTGCTGTTTTTTCTCCAAAAGTCACCCTCTGACAGGGTGACCTTCTTTTAATACCAATAATTCTTGCATTATAAGATACTGTAGAAATCTTCCCATTCTTGCTTCTCCATGTCACAGTTTTACAGACCTCCGTCCTAGTTTCCCTCAACTGGAATTGTTCAGGCTGGAGATTCCAAAATATCTCCATCACTCCACATGGAAAGCCCCTTTTCCTCCTTCCACCTGTCTGACAACTGTTCTTTGACCATTCTTGATTGACACACTGAAAACAATGAAATTTTGGGACATAGACTCAATGTTGATAGTCCAGCCCAGTTCCTGGAGGTTTTTCTAGCCAGGTCAAGCTCTGTTAATCTATTCCTGATGGCTAACAGGATTTTCACTGCAGATATTTTCAGTTCAGGGATTTGCTATTACACTCACTGGAAAACTATTTCACAGATAAGTATGCCCCTGAATCAGAACTGGCTCCCTGAAAGTTCATTAATTTGTTTCACTTCAATAAGAAAAGCTGAGAAAGATGAAGGAAACAAAACTTATGAAATAAAATTGAAATCACCTTGTTAGTTATAGCCTTACCTCTCCATCAATGGGAGAGTGAGAGACTGAATTGTTTCTTTCCACATTCAAGGTATGTGCTCTTTCTTGGGGTTTGAGGCCATACCAGATAAAAATGATGTCCTCAAGTCTTTTGGTTCTTTCTTGTTTGGCTAAGGAAAAATGGTTCTATCTCAGCCACAGTAGGGCATCTCCATTCTTAATCTTATTTTGATAGTTTAGTTTGCCTGCCAAATACGAAAACTGGTAACAGAGCAGCTTGTTGTGGTATAGAAACATTGGTGCTATGGTTCTCTACACTGGCAGATGGTTAGAGAACACACCAATGAATGCAGAGATAAAAGAGTGATTAATTTTGGCTCAGAAAATACAACAATGAAGGAGGTAAAAAAAATAGCTGGAGAGGTTTACATGGGGATGCATAATTTCCTTTATGGTCCTTTGGTTTTCTTCGTTACTGTAAAGCCCACACAAACTTATGGGGCACAAATCATAGATTCAGAGGTGCCTGGAAGGGACTTCTGTAAGTCTTTAGTGCAAACCACCTCTCAAAGCACAGCCAATTAGATGAGGTTCCTCAGTACATTGTAGAGTCAAGCTTTGAACATCTCCAAAAAAGATTTCACCTGGATAACCTGATAAAATGCTTCACCACCCTCATCACTATCTAGATTTTTTCCCAAATATATAGCCAAAATTTTCCACCTCCAACTTGCACCAGAACTCCAGCTTTCTGAAACACAGGCAGCAGTAACATTCAGTTTATTCTTCTCTTAAAGTGAAACTTCCACCTTCTCCTTATGCCTCACAAGTTCTGTCCCCTGATCATCTCCTGCTGAATGATGCTGGCCACCTCCACTGCACGGGAACACTAGTGACTCCTGCTCAGCCTCTTGGCCATCAGAATTCCCACCTATTTTTTAGCAAAGCTGCATCCTGTTCGCTCAGCTCTCCCATCCTAGAAAAGAAATAAATTGGGAGAGTTTGATCCCGCAAGCAGATATTTTTTTTTCTTCATAAACTGTAGATGCAATCTAGAACAATTAGCTCAAGTGTAGTTATTGATCCTGAAAATACCCAAACTTCAAAATTCCTGCACTTTATTGACAAAAAGTATGATTCTGTGGAAAAGATGTTAATAATATTAAATTAGAATTATAGAGAGATTTCATAGAGGGATGTCAAGCAGCAAGAATACATAAAACCGTAAGGAAAGATTGCCCTCCTTCTTGGGCTCTTGCTTAGATTTCTCTATGAACGTTAAATTCCTTCCTAGGAACTTCACACAGGGCTGAGATTCCAAGAAGAATACATTATCTTGCCTGCTGTTTGACCATTTTATGCCAGGCTTGTAAATAAAACAAATTACACTTAGAATACATATAAATTCCTTACCAGAGATTTCTTTCTTATTCCTCTTACGAAACAAATGTTTATGTGACACTGACATCAAACTAAAAAGTGAAATACAGAGGTATAGTGAAACAATATTTTAATTTCCTTTCAACTTCAGTTTCCCTCCCCATTTTTCTGCATTTATTGCAAACTTCTTTCTTTTTTCCAGTTCTTGGCTATGAACCAAAGAGGAGTGAGCTGAGGAAAGACAGCCCACTTCCTATTGAAAGCAGCTGGTTTAAGAACAGTAAACAATTTGCTGTCATAAACATCCACCTGACACTTCTGTGAAGTTCATTTTGTTTCATTCAAAATCACTCTGTAATTTCACAGTGGTATAGTGATAATGGCAGAACAATACCCTTTTAAAATATTCAGCAGGTTCCTACCTAGTGAAAAACATCTTAAACATCAGTTAAAGAAATAGGCATATATTTTCTGTGAAAGATTTTTCCTCCATCTGTTCAGATGGTGCATTTTCCAACTAAACTATCACCAAGCTTGGTATCTTAGGGGAGAAAAAAACTGTATTTAAAAAAAGAAGTAAAAAACCCCCATCACTTTGTGACTTGCTGAACTGGGAAACAGATGATTCTGCTTAACACAAGAGGAGCTATGTGGGATGTGTCAGCTTCGCAACGCAGTGGTCACTTCAGTTTGGATTAAGGCACATTTTTCTTACTTCTTAATGTAAAATGAGTACAGAAGTAATAGAGCTCACCCTTAGTCATGGCAAAATTACAGACCATGGAAACTTTTGCACAGTTCTGTTAGAGCAGGATGGATAAAAGGGACAGGCAGGAATGGAAACAAGGTCGCTAAGGAGTTGTCATTGTCACAGATTTGTTTGCTGCAGCAAGAGACCCAGTCCTAGGGTGAAGGGTGCAGGACATAAAACCCATTTTAGGATGATGTGCTACAGTCTGTAGGAATACTGCTCAGCAAACACCCCAAAGAGGGGATTGGGTGTTATCCACACAGCTTTGCCATTAGCTCAGTTGACACCTAGGAAAAGTAAGGGACAACAGCAAAAAGTCCATGACCCACAAATGTAACTAAACTCTGCATTGGTGGAGTGGTTTAGCAGCAGCAGGACCTCAATCTCCAACAAAAATATTTGGAGCTTTGGTGTTCAAAATCAAGTTTGTTATCTAATACTCATTCTAGGAGCAGAAGAAAAAAAGGGGAAAACAAATGAAAATCTGTGTAAATGTTTTGTCTTGTTTAGAAACAGGCATATGGGATAGGTCAAATATGCCTATTGGCATATTGAGTCTCCTCAGCTGGATAAAAAGGATCCAGCCCAGCGAATAGATCTAATTTGAGCAGCCTGGCCTAGTGCAAGGTGTCCCCGTCCATGGTAGGGGGTTAAAATGAGATGAAATTTAGGAGCCTTTCCAGTACAAACCATACTATGGTTCTGTGAAGCTATGGTGAAACTGACATGCAAATACTCAACTGGTTTACAGTAGCCAGAATCTTGATTTCCCTGAATCCCCTCATCCCAGAGGGTTGTGCAGCCCTTCCAAAGGGCCTGGACAGGCTGGGGAGATTCCCTGCTGGAATCCAACTGAGCAAAGGCAGGTCCTGCCCCTGGGGAGGAACAACCCCAGCTCCAGCAGAGGCTGGGGTGCCCTGCTGGAGCAGCTCTGAGGGGAAGGTCCTGGGGGTCCTGGTGGACAACAGGGCGTCCATGAGCCAGCAGGGCCCTTGGGGCCAAGAAGGACAATGGAATCCTGGGGTACATTGGAAAGAGCAGTCCCAGCAGGGCAGGGAGGGATCCTGCCCCTGTTCTCTGCCCTGTGAGGCACATCTGGAGTGCTGTGCCCAGGTCTGGCTCCTCAGGACAAGAGAGAGATGGAGCTCCTGCAGTGGGCCCAGAGAGCTACAGAGGTGAGGCAGGGCCCGGAGCATCTCCCTGCTGAGGAAAGGCTGAGGGAGCTGGAGAGGAGCCCCAGCTGAGAAGGAACCCCATCCCTGCGTGTCCCTGTGTGCAGGGAGGGGCAGAGCAGGGCCCAGGCTCTGCTCCGGGGCCCAGCAATGGCACCAGAGCCACGGGCAGGGCCTGAGCCCAGGAAATTCCCCCTGGACATGAGGGAGAACTTCTGTCCTGGGCAGTGACCAAGCCCTGGGACAGATTGTGCAGAGAGGGGGTGGAGAATCCATCACTGGGGATATTCCAGACCCCTCTGGACACAACCCTGTGCCCTGTGCTCTGGGATGGCCCTGCTGGAGCAGGGAGGTGGGACCAGATCATCCACTGTGATCCCTTCCAGCCTGAGCCATTCTGTGATTCTGTGATACTGAAATTCTTGTGAGTGCTCTTGGTCTGTATTTGCTGAGACTTTGAGAGTGAACTGTTTCACAAAGGATAATTCCTAAGTATTTTGAGAAACTGCAAATTTCACCCATGGCTTAAATGACTGGATCAGACCACTGGGAGGAAATACTTCCTCCCTGTCCAGAAAATCAGAGAGATACAACACTTTATTCCTTATAGGGATCTGTACCTTGGTCATCTGCCTATTTAAATTTGTTTTTAGAGCTCTTCATAGTGACTCTAAGTCACCCACAGGAAATTAGTTAAGGTTTGGGCAGGGTGCTAATGCTGAGTATTCAATGAACGTGCATCTTCAGAGCAGTAAGAAATGGCTGCACAAACAGAATTATATTCTTTTTTCACCTCAGCTAGTCCATCCAGGGTTGGCTAAGTTACCATCATGTTATGTGCCTCTTTTTCTTTGTGCCTCCAGGAACATAATCTCTTAAGATGTATTCTTAATGATGCCCCTGGCTTGGCATCTGGATTTTTTCGAAGCCTTGGTACTAATTGTATGTCTAAAACACAGCCACTAACTCAAAATAATTTTTTTATTCTCAAATTTCCATTATTTTGAACAAACTTAGTGAATTTTTCTTTTCCTCTTTGCTGACAAACAAAATTATATATTTGTGAAAGAAGTTCCAAAAGAACTACTTTACTTTGTTTTGTGGTACATATTATTCTTTGCTGTTCATTTAACCTTTGCATTTCATTTCCCTCCTTAAACCTCTCTTTATCTTTCAGCCATGCCTCATACATATTACTTTCCTACCCCTCCCATTAGACCCCATCCTGAAACCCTCAAAGCTGAGCGGACAGCTTTAATTTCAATTTGCATTGATTTCCTTTTATAATAATAAACCACCCACAAACACAGGCAAACTTATGACTTGATTTAAAGCCAGCTTTCTGATGTGTCTCCAGCTTTGCCTTCTGACTTTCTGTCTGTGCAGATGTAAATTATTCAGCGAGGGGTGTTGTAGACATGCCTCCTTTATTAACATCAGTGGGACTTGTGAGGCTGAAGGAAAATCTACCCTCCCCACAGGCATCTCATGTTGGAAATTTACACTTTATGACTGTGTAGAGGGACCATATATCACCCCACTCTTCATAACTGTTGTTCACTCTCCGGAAGGGGAGGAAAATAAAAAGAGAAGAAAAGGACAGAAAAAAGAGAGGAAAAAAAAAAGACAACAAGAAGAGGAAACCTGTGGTGTTCTTTGCATTATACATGTCCTTTGCCACATTAAAAAGGAAAAAAAAAAAAAAAGAACACAAAAATAAAATATACTCTGCTAGTTTACTACTCAATATAGTCCAAATATAAAAGGCAAGTAAGCTCCCAAAAGTGGGTGTCATTTGTGATGCTGTAATTATTCACACATAGACTCTTACGGTCTGTGTAGTACTTACTGAGTGATTTTGTAAAACATGATTTGCCCAGATATGATCCAGTTGGTGCCTTGTAGCCTTCTCTAGATTTCACTGCAGAGTGGATTGTTAGTCAAGACACCAACAGCCCACCACTAGAATTTCGTGTGATCCACGCTGAAGCATTATTTGGCCCATGGGCAGAATAGTATCATCATTGTTGCAAAGCACAGAATAATAAGGCAGAGACATATACTAACAGTTTGGGATAGCCAGATTCATCTGATTCATTTTAATGAGCAACTAGGCCAGCAAAGCAAACCCAACCATCTGTGCTGCAAAGACACTGAATGCTGGAATTTTCTTCCCCCTTCATCGTCATATTGCTATATCAGCACATGTGCTAACTTCAAACCTTTCCCATAACACATGTGCTCCAATTGCAATCATTTGGATGCAATTTGGTTTATGCTTCCATTTCCCCCCTGTTGATACGAGCAGGGCGGTTGCTGTTGCCGTTGGAAATGCTTTGACATCTCTGTCTCCATTTCTTAATGTTTTTCTCTGTGACCTTGTCCAATCAAATCTAACAGGTACTGGCACAAGCTTTTGTGCCTTGATCTGAAAATACGCACAATTATGTGCTAGTTGTTTTGTGAATGGTAATTGATGGTGCTTAAAAAACACACATAAATTTCCCAGCGAGGTAAACAAACAGGCAGGATCCTTGGTGCAGGATGTGAAAGTGCAGGAAAAGGCATCTTACATATTCTTTCATGGAATATTAAACTACCCAGCTTGAATTAAAGCCAGGTGACCTGCAAGAAAATGCAAGTAAATAAAAAGGTCCTGGTCTCATAGAAGAAACCAACAGCAGCCCTAGAGCTGGCAGCTCTTTCAGTCATTATTGTCTTTTAATGGAAATTAAAAATTAAAAAAAACTCAGCTCATTTGCTGCTGTTCACCAGTTCAGGCTTTCAGTTTGTGTTGCTGTTCACCTCTGACTTCCTTTGCAGCTGTAAGGAGAGAAAAAGTAATTTAAAATCTCCAGTACACTGTCCTCTGTTTAAAACACTACAGCCTCTGCACACTGAGCTGTCCCTCCCTCTCCAATGGAAGGAACACGGGCTGATGGAGCTCCGTGTCCCACACCTCACTTAAAACCTTTATTTCTGCAAGATGTGTGCAGAGACACAAGCAGCCCATCAGAAATGCAACCAAAAGCAGGCCTAAGGGGGCAGATGGAACCCCTGACTAAGGGGGCAGACGCCCCTTGGCAGTATGGGCAGGGTGACCTTTGGAGCTGGGCTCTCCGTGGCCACATCTGTGTGTCCTACCTGATGGAAACCTTTATTAATGCAGCTCCCCTGCATCAGAGGCATAAACAAGTGCTTGTGTGTGGCTTCTCACCCGCCTGAGTGGATGCATCAGCTCATCTGACACTAATTCAGGGATTTCTCCAATTGCTTGGGGCAGCCATAACCCAATTATTAAAATTATTATTGGCTTAAAACGAGGCACACGGAGCAGTGTTGGATGCACTGATTCATGATAATTGTGATAACACCATTTCTCTCTGCCGAGCCAGAGGCATTTGGGAGCTGATATTTGTTCCATTAACAAGCAAGGATGTTACAATGCTACCTGGTGAAGCATATTACAGGTGTTAAATGACTTGAGTGAACAGAGAACAGTGTCAATAGTTGAATAATTTTGATTATTAGCTTGTTCAGTTGAAGGTGGCAGGATAATAAGCCTGTGTGAGGGAATTATATGGTGGGGGAAAGAGGAAACCTAGATAATGGACAAAATGTGGTCATGTTTAAAAATAATGGCTACATTATGTCTTTGTGCTCCTTCTGTGGTGAGAGGATTAGGCTGTAACATTCACATGGATATGGCAATGCTGTGTGAGAAGTTTAAGGGAATATCCATAATTTAATTCATGTTTTCAGAAGTCTCTCTACACTTATTCTGAATTTTTCTGCTAGCTTAATAACCTGCTGCCTCGGTTTCTGTTAGAAAAAACAGAGGTGCCTTCTGCATTTTTTGAATACTACTTGTGGTCTTGCATGCCTTCTAAGAGCCTCTTTCTTCACTTCTGTAAGGTGTTTTATTCTTGCCCCCCTGAAATTTTAACTGAAAAATAATTGTTGCTGATTTTTGTTTTTGCAGAAAAGCATTGGTAACATTATAATGGTTAATAGATATTAGGGTATAACAACATTGAAAAAACTTTATAATCAATTTTCCTCTGTGCCATTATCCTGGTAAGTTTTGGATAAAAATAAATTTTTTAAACAGAGAAGCCTGAAATGGAGTGTTCCAGGATAACCTTTTGTTCTCCCATCTAGACCTGGATGAAACCGCAGTGATAAACTCCTCATCAATCCCCCCAAAACCAGCATATTTGAGTTAGCTGAAAACAGACTTGTAAGGAAAAAAAAAATGATGATTCTCAGAGAAACCCAAAATATGTTGTTTTATTGAGACAATTGAAATATTTCATTTCACCACAACAGATTAGACACCTGAACAGAGATGTCTAAATTCATTTAAAAACGTTGGAGTGTCTGACATCTGCATGGGCCTGAAAGATGCAGCCCAGGAGCCACTGAGGACCAACACCTTTGCCAAGTGATGGCTGGAGGCTGAGTGGGGAAGCCCAAAGCATGCAGGAGGATAGGAGAAACATCAAGATTTTGCAGCATAATAGCCCCCAGAGAATCAAGGTTCTTGGTTTCACAACACCCTTCTTATTTTTTGTTATTCTTTTTGTGTTTTTTTTTTTTTTTTCCCTGCACCATGAAGCCAATAAATAAAGAAAATTACAAAAAGTGAAAATTCACTGCATTTGAGGTCACTGAAAAATTCTGTCCTACTCAAGGGTATTTTGGGTTTTGGGCAGAAAAAATACTCCCGTCTCTCCCTGCCTTCCAAAACCAAACAGAACTAAATATTTTCATTTCCTCTTCCCTACCCAAATATTTGCAGTTTATTTTTTTTTACTTTGGGACAAAATTGCCTAAGACCCTAAACATTGTTTAATGAACTTGTGGCAGAAGTGACAAAACCACAGCAGAATAATTTAGTAATTTAGATGATTATGTGGGGGATAAAAATTAATCCCAATAAGGATTTATATAGCTACAATATTATTTAAAGCTTATAACTGTTTGCTAATTGGCATCATTAATGAAAATTAATGTGGATATGCACTTAAGTATTTCACCCTTAATGAGGAAATGGACAGTGATGTGAAATACTACTAATAATTAATACTAATATTTTCTAAGACAAATACCACATCCAAGGCTTTGCCAAGAGAAGAAAACGCAATTATCCAGCCTGTATGTGGCGGCCATGAGTTAACATTCTAGCTAGAGCTGTTGAGAATAACCCTTGGTGATGCAGACACATGAGAAAGAGATCCCGTACCATGGAAAAGGCAGTAACAAGGCTGAGCCCGAGGCAGAAGTTTCTAATATGTCACGTTGGACATTTTAGTTTGCTATCTGTAATTCACACTTGCATTTGCAAACCCAGATCTTATAACTTCCCTCTCACTGTGTGGTGGAAAACTCCAAGCACAGAGGAATGAGGAAGAGGCCTTGGCAGAAGGACTGAGAAAAGGGGCAAGGGGCATCAAGAGGACTGCAGGTCTTGTAGGTAGATCCATGTAGCAAATTCCTGTAGCAAAGCTGGAATTCCATGTCATCTACCCGGGATCACAATGCATTCAGGTCTGCTTCATATCAAAGGCATCCTACATTCTTGCTTGAGAAGCATGAAATACAAGAATACATTTTTGAGACCCCATAATTTTCTGAATCTCAGACACCTTGCTCAATATTTAGAATGTACCACAGCACTTCCTGGTTACAGTCCCAAATATTTCTCTGGAACATATTTATTTACGACAATTTTTTTTTTTTTTTAAGGTTTTAGAAATCTTTTTCTGACATTCATATCAAATGTTGGTCATCCAAGAAAGTCCTAAGAAAATGAGTGGCCCAATTTTATTTGAATTCTTTTTTGTTATAATATTTTAAATGCCACCTCCATCTTCCTAGGAGAGCATGATAACAAAAAGCATAAGACTGGAAATTTTATCAGTTGGATGAAATAAAGGATCAATAGTAAGAACTAGAGTCAGTTTCTAGCTGAATATTCAAGGACATACCCATTCACTCAGGTTTTATTCTTTTTCCTTGAATCCAATTAATCAAACTTTAATTCATGGCTATAAAACTTCAATTATTTCAGAGCAGAGAACATTTTTACCTCATTTGTAAAATAACACATAGAATACTTCCTTATTATGAATTAAGGAGGGCAGTTGCACGTTCCTGGTGCCCTGTTGAAGCTTTGTCATTTAGCACAAAAATTTTCAAGATTCCTCAGATGTAAGGAAGGAAAATAGATTAAATTCCTGCAGGGAGGAATTGAACATAGCTTTCCCAGTCCTGGAGGGCTTCTATAACCACGGTGTTACTGTTATAAAGACAGTTTCTATCATTACATTTTCAATCTCACTCTCTGGAGGGAAGCTAGATGAAAGACTTACAGAATGTAACTTGGATTCACTGTATGTACTCTTCTGAAATACAGCCATGAGATCCAGGGATTTTATTTTTTTCTTATTTATTTTGTTCTGGGCTACGAGTCCACCCACAGATTAAATTGCTTTTATCAATTATGTCTTGGGGTGACATAATGAAAATTAATTGTTATTTGTAAATTGCAGTGATTTTTGGCATAAATTCCACTGAATATGCAAGGTCTTTCATTGATGTAACTTGTTTGACCATTTTCAGGCATTACATGGAGTAACTGGAAGTTAACCCCCTTGGGAGTTAATTTACCTTTCCATTATCCAATACACCTTGCATTCAGAAAAGTATCTAACCAGGCGCCTCTTCTTGCTATGGTTTCTGCTCTTAAAATTGATTGAGAATTTATACATAGAATTGCTCAAGTTTCCTTACAAATCTCACAGCAAAGATTATCCTAGTGAAACATTGCATTTTTCATCGACTCTCCACCATTTCTGCTTTTACACCCAAAGCATTTTTAAGGAGCAAGTTTAAACATCGCTGTAGAGAGGTATGGCACCTTTTGCCTTGCCCTTGTTGTATATGATTAAATTAATGCAATGAAAGGAATTAATTCGCCCTGACTATGAAATGCCATCAAAAGACTAATTTTTTTCTATCTGTCTTCCTCTGCCTTTGTGTTCTGAGTTTTGCCCTTCTTCATGATGACTCACCCTGGTAGAATGTTTTCCCAAGGGATGTTTGTCTAGTAGGTAAGTGATTTTATTTCAGATCTTGGTTAGAAGGTCACCTTTTGCCTGTTTACTTTGCTTTGCAGAGGTTTTATTCATCTTTGTGCTCAAAAACCCTTTCCAGCATCCCTCCTTCTGTTATATCCTGCTATGTTATTATCAAAATAGGCTGACTTGTAATATTGTATTAATTACACCTACTTTTGAAAATCCAGCTTGTAGATGTTTCCACCTGGGCTCTTATAATAAGTTGTTTGGGTTTTTTTAAAACCATATTAAAACAAAACAAAAAAAACCAAAAAAACAAAAAAAAAACAAAACAAAAAAAAACCTCCTGCCAAAACTATAGAGAGAAATTTATAGAAGGAAAATTTATATTTAGGTTAAGCATAAATTTTTTGCCATGAGGGTAGTGAGACACAGTCATGAGTTTGGCTTTGGCTGTCCCATCCCTAGAAATGCCCAGTCAGGTTGGATGGGGCTTGGAACAGCCTGGGATAGTGGAAGGTGTCCCTGCCCATGGCAGAGGGTTGGAGCTGGATAATCTTTAGGGTTCTTTCCAATCCAAACCATCCCATGATGTTATTTTTCTTTGAAATAGGCAATTTTAGAGTGAAATTTAATTGGATAAAAGTGCATAATGTAGGACAAAACAGTCACCCTTTAGAGCAATTTTTGTTTTCCAGAGAGAGACAGTGATGAGTACCTCAGACAGAGACATTTGTATTGTAACCGTCCAAAGCTAAGGAAGATGAATCCCCTCCAGAAAAGAGAACTAGTAGTATTGTATCAAAGACCACAAGAATATATTTCCTTTCTCTACTCTTCAAGGCAGAGGGGAATGCAATGGAGCTGGCCACTCATCACAAATAAGATAAAAGGCACAGCCAAAGTGAAGAGATTAGCACAAAGCCATATGCTGAACCTCCCAAAGCTGCTGACAAATAATGTTGAACTTCTAACAAAATTCTAAAATTCAAAGCCTATTAAAAAAATTTTAAAAAAATTATATATATACATAAAAACATATAAATAAATCGTGAGGGTGGGTACCTGAAGGAGAGGGGACTGGGGGGAAGACAAGTGATATTAATTTAGTAAATTGTTCAGTGAGAAGGGCTATAGCTTGTCCCTTGAGGTTGTTAAGTGTTCTGTATTCAGCAGAAGAGGAAAGGTTTTCATCACCCTTCCTATCACAGAGATATTTGGGCTGCCTTCTCTCCAACTTACTTAATATCCTCATTTACATCTAGATTTCTGACTTCTATAAAAATTGGGCTCCTACTCCACTGTCCTGCTACATGCTGCCATTCTCCTGTCCATCATTAAATTATTGACTTCTTCTCTTCCTCCTCCCTTCTTTTCTCTCCTTCCCCACCCTGCATCTCCCAGAGGTATTTGCATTTGTGTGGCAAATACACTGATTCTTTTCACATGGTTTGCTCCAGCATGACATGAACTATTTAATTGTAAATTATTAAGTCATCTGTACTTTCCTGAAATGATTCACAGTGGAATGACAGGAAATTATTCCTAGTGGAGTGACAGGATATGATATGATGAAATCACGATTCACATGTAAATTGGATGTCTGCTGATAGAAATCTGAAGTCCACTGAGAATTCACAAAAAGAAAATGCTGCAAGGCTTATCCATTGGCTAGATAATTTATTAATGGATAGCCCTTGTTTTAATACTATCTACTCTTAGTTGTTAAAACCCCAGGGGGATATTTTTTCCTTTCCTTAGTTACAGCTTGATGTGAAAATTTTAGATAAACAGCACCACTGCTAGTTTTTATACACACCCCTTTATACATATATAGGTATATGTATATATGAATATATATATGTGTGGGTGTGTATATAAGATATATATGTATGTATATTGTCCCCTTAAGTATCTCAATTGTCAGCCAAACTCAAACACATTATTCATATGTAGATATAATATAAATATTAAATGCATGTTTAAAAAAAAAAATATATATATATAAGATTGACCGCTAGCTGGCATAATTCACTGTATTTTATTACTTGGATGAAATCATGCCAGTTTTATCCATACTGATGTTCTGTAGACCACAGATTAAAGTGCACACAGACTCTGTCATGCATCTTTATTTTTGTTCCTTCTACAAAGCTGTCTGCACAAATAATCTCTTTGGCTTCCTCTGATTCACTTTAGAAGTGTTACGTTAATTTTAAATGTAAATTGCAATAATTAAATCTGACCTTATAAACTATCAGATGTGATGGGAATTTCCCTTCCTGATTTTTTTTAATCTTAAATTGGAAAGGAACCAGATCAAACAAGCAGGGAATTTCAAAGTCAAAACAAATACCATCCATGGCTAGGGACTCTGCTACAATAACAAAAAAGAAAACATATGTATGTATGTGTTTGTGTTGTGAGTGTATAATATAGATGTTAACCACAAAGTATCCAACATCTTTAAATTTGTTTGTAAGACTGGCAGTAGCTCATCTTTTGTTGTTATGGTGAAGAAAAAAAAAATCACCTCACAATCAAAGTGACCCACATAGATATATGTTTTTTTTTTTTCTTTCTTTAATAATGGATACTTTCAGATACCTCCTAAGGTCCTATTCCTCCTGTCATGTTTAAAGGGTTTATTGTTTCCAGAAAAGCTTTTGCTGCTCCCACTGGAGACTGAGCTGATCTAAGGTAATATTAATTCTGTGCCTCTCGCTTGTCGGAACTCGACTTCAAACGGAATAAATGAGATGAGAGCTGAAAGAGAGGTTATGCAAGCTGTCATCCTCCATTGTGTTGGAGGCATCAATGACTCTCAGAACAAATTAGGTGTCACTCTACTAAATCGCAGTCAGAAAGGCAAATCAGTTTATAGAAGACTTATTTGGTCTCCTGGAAAGCTCTTGCATTCAGAGCACAGTTAATCTTCTTTTTCTTTCAGTAAATTTAAAAATCCTCATTTTTTATTTCTTTTTAAATCAAGATGAAGCAGAATTTCCTCATGATGAGTCATAATGTTCCCCATACAATTTATGCTGATTAGCTCAGTCTAATTTCTCTTTCTTTAAAAGGAGAAAAAAAAATAATCCCACAGAGGTTTGTTTCACTCCTAAAAGAGAAGTGACTACATGTGTTTTATTAGATTTCTTAATTTGGGGATTGTGGCTTGGGAAAGAGGTCTGTGGTGAAAAGAGCGTTTGAAGAAAGAAAGGAATATTTGTGAAGCTTGCCAAGTATGAATTATTCCAGTTTTGTAAATCTCACTGATTCTATTCATTCTTTATTAAGTGATTCAACTTATAGAAAAGGGATAACTACCTGTTTAATAGTTTCTCTGGCACTTGATTTAGCACATTTTATTTTATTAATTTTCTTCCCCCAGTAAAGAGGCTAAAGGGATTTTGCAATATAGGTTGCACAAGAAACTGTTTTTTCTTTTACAATCAAGCAATGTGCTATCAGGTTTTAACAGCAAAAGGCATGCTCAGACAGTATTTGAGAGAAGAAAATTGCCATGTTTTGTTTTGGCAAGATCAGGACAACTATGGAATACAACTCACATAAACTGAGGTACCTATTCTAGTTCAAAAATTTGTCTGTGCAAGGAGCGAGTATGGTGCAAGAGGAGCAGCTCTGCAGAGTGAAACAGCTGCAGCTGAGGGCAATTTTGCATTTTAAAATTTTTTTTTCAGATCATATTTAGTCTACACCTATGAACTGGAATACAACAGGATCTGTAGAGCATCAAACATATTATTCAAGAAAAATTGTTAAACTTTAAATCAGTTTTGCCTGATATAAACGATTTTGAGACTCCTCTATGTCCTCAAAAGTATGCTCTTTTGAGCATAAAGAAATGGGTGATTGGACATTAGTTTCTTATAAAGTTCAAAATAAATGGAAAGCACAGATTCCTAAAACTAAATTGGTTCTCAGGAGTCATTATGTCACTTTGTGATTGAAGTTGTGACTTGGGAATCCAGTGTAAAGTTTCCAATGACAAATCACATTTGATTTCCTGAATTTTAGAGAAGTCTTTAAAGTTTGTCAGAGCTACAGTTATTAGGCTTTCTGTGGAAGACACAAAGGGAGCTAAGTGATAAAAACGGGGTTTAGGGAAGGCCTGAAGCTTATGTAAGAGTTCCCTAAAGTTCCTAGTGGGAAATGCGGAAGAAAACCCAAAAATTAACTCCCCTTATCAATGGTTATCAAAATAGCTAATCTTCTCCTCAAGTGAAAAAAGACAACCCAAACAGAGAGGAAACAGAGACTCTCCTTCTCCATTGCAAATGACAAAAAACCATCTATGCACTCCATGGGTGAGGAGTTCTGTAACTGAAGGATCATTTTGCTTTGAAACACAGACTTAAAATCACTTCTCTTACCTTTTTAGCAATGTGTACTGAGACCATACACAAATTGGATATTTGAAAATTAGGCTTTATGAAGCACTGCTGCTGAAATGTTTCTGCATCAGGAGATAAGCAGTGTGCTTTTGAACCTCCTCAGGCACAGGGGGGATCTGAGTTCCACGTGCTGGAAGGTGGATCTAAGACTTAAGACATAAAAACATAGTTAATTCCCTTCATTCCAACTTTAAAAATAATAATAATAATAAAGACTTTTGCCTGAGCTTGTTTGTTTGTTTTCATAAAGACAAGACAGATGGATTATGTTTGAACATCCCAAATGGAAGAATATTCCTCTTTACTGGCAATGTTAAGATGGAAAGATTTTGAAGTAAGAAGGATATTCCTCAGCATGACATAGAATAACAGAAGTTTGGAAGAGGCTTCTAAAGTCATTGAGTCCAACCTTTAGCCCAGCATTTCCAGGACCACCACTAACCCGTATCCCCTGAGTCACACCTGCATATTCTTTGAACACTTCCAAGCGAGATATTACAACCACTTCCTTGCAGATAGCCCCAAAAAACTTACTAATTCTCTACCTCCCCCTCACAAAATCCATTCTGTGTATCTTGCCACAGTCACTAGGAACCTAAAAAATTAAGCTGTGTGTTAAAAAATGGATCAGAATTAAAATGTTGTCTTATGAGAAGTCACATTCCCAGGGAACATCACAAGAACTCAATGCCTTAGTGTTTCTGGATTGTAAATTGCTATTGTAAAGTAAGATTTCCAAGATAAAAGGAGGAAGTCGGATCAATATCAGTGTCAGTTCTCTGATATTCCAGTGATGACATCTCCCTTTATTCTCAGCACATTGTGAAGCCTCCTGAGCAGAGGTTCTAAACAGGCAGCTAAACATTTTCTATAAACATTTCTTCCAAATAACAAACATGTTTGGTTTGACTGAACTCATACATCATTTATACTCCCTTTCTCTTGATATTTTGGCTATTTGGATAACTGGAAAGATTCTTTGCAGAACTAGCTCAATTTTAAGCTCATATTGCGAACTATTTGGAAAAAAAAAAAAATTCATACTAATTTTAGGGAGTACCCATAGTGTAGGAGTCACTTTGGTGAGTTTGATGTACACAATAAAGCAGAGGAAGGAGCTTTCAGACCGTGAAGCAGCACAGGCCTGATCATCCAGAAGATAGTGAAGAGAGGGACATCCTTTCTAGCTGAAAGCTGTCTTATCTTATATTCTCCTCCTAAGATAGGGGTGAAAATCAAGGTTAATCTTTCATGCAAAAAAGATGTGCTTTCACATGTGCTGATGTTTCTGGAGATAGGAGTAAAGTTCTCACAAAGGCAAGTGATGAAATATCTTTGTATGTAGCTCCCTAACTATTCAGAGATAAAAATGACAAAATATCCTCCCATAGATAGAAATTTGAAAATTCCTGAAAATGTTGAACTGTGTACCTAACTATAAACATGTACCTTTTGGGGGGTTTTTTGTTTGTTTTTTTTGTTTTTTTTTTTTTTCTCAGACAGCAACAAGGCTGATGTTTACCAAATGGAATTTCTAGAGATGTTTGAAAGTTAATATATAAATAAATCCCCCAAGAAAAAGGTATTTCTCGGACAAAGGGGAAAAAAACACACTGTGTTTACCGCACAAATTGTATTCAAAGCAGTGAGAAAAGCTAGGCATGCTGACGCTGAACCACGCTTATGGTTTCACTTATTTGATGTGTTCATGGAGTGCATCAAACATGGGCTGGGAATTGGGGAAAGATGGGAAACAAAGGGAAGGAATAAATAGTCAGTGGCACAAGGTGAACAGTGGGATGCCTCACCTCATTGTTCTGCATTAGATCTCGTGTTTGAAATCTGTATTAATGATCTTGAAAGAGGGTAATACTGAGGTTAGCAAAACTTGCAGATGACACAAAGTTATTTAGCAAGCACAGACCAGAGAGATCCATGAGGAACTTCAAAGAGACTTAGCTAAACCATGTGGGGGCAAATGAAGTTCAATGCCAGTAAATGCAAAGTAAGGCATACTGAAGGGAAAAAAATAAATTAAACTACTTGTACATCTGACAGGGGTATACATTCACTGTCTCAACCCAGGAAAGGAATCTGGGTATCAATGAAGACAGATTTCTCTACCATATGCAGATGTAGTTTTAAGAAAAAAAATTCAAACAAGATGTGAGGCTTCATAAGAACTGAGATGGGGATTGATGCAGTAAATACTGCACAGCTAACCTATAAATCAAAATGTGGTCTCATCTGGAAAAATTTGTGAAGTGTCATTTCACTACTGTAAAAAAAAAAAAAGGAAAAAAATGACAAATGAAAGTGATCCTTTGGGGAACAAAAAAAAAAAAAAAAAAAAGAGGGAAAAAATCTGTCATGTAGAATGATTGAAAAGATTGGGAAGAGTTACCTTAGAAAGGAGAGGGACAAAAGGACATAATGAAAGGATAAAAATAAATTACTGAGGGAAGATAAATTAGGTGCTTCTCTCCTCAGCTAGTGACAGGACAAGAGAATGTGCAATAAAATTAAGGAGGCTGGCAAGTTCAAAACAGATAAAAGGAACAGTGGCCTTTTATTTTTCCTATAAAGAGTGATTAAGCTGCAGAACCAGCTAATAACTAAAGGACAGTTCAAATAAATATTTAAACACTTAACAAGAATTGCTAAAGTAGAAATAAAAAAGCCAAATATTTTTTGGGAAGTATCTGAAAGCTCTCTTTTTAAAGATAGATTTCTTGATCTTTCCTTTGAAGAGCTCTTCTAGTTTTTTGTCCAAATCCCACAGATTTTAAGGAAAGAGAACTTGGGGACCCCATACTGGGGTTAGTTCACATAATGTGATTTCTGTATTTGAGCACACTGAGCATCAATCTTCATTCTCTGTACACAGAATGTTCCTTAAGCTTTGCACCTGATCTGAAAAATATCTGTTTCCAGACATTCAGCCAGGAAAAGTTCCTTGGCACCAGCATGACCATTTAGGAGGAACACTTAAGGGTCTGAGTGATGGCCCATGTTTACTGTTCCAAATTCTTTCATTCATGGTGCTCCCAAATTGTAGAGTGAGAGTCTGGGCTGCAGGGATTCAGGATCAGCCACATGAGAGCAACATGTGCCTTGCTCTGAACTGTGCACAGAGCCAGGCTGCCTGCACGGGTACAACATGTGATTATTTGTCCTCCCCCTCTCCTGGGCTGCTTGCTTCATCAAATCATCCATATTTATCTTCCAGACTCCAGGTTTGCCCACTGAAGGTGTGATGGATGCCCTTATGTTTGTAGGCTGTCAAACACAACAAGGTTCCCACCTCACTGAAGCCTTAGTTTGTGAAACACCAGAAACCTGAGGAAGTATCTGTCCATCTTGGGGAAGGAGCAAAGGAGACACCTTCCTCCCTTCAATCATGAATGCCAGCCTGGAGTACCCCAACATCTGACACTGTGAGTGGTGACCCAAACCTCTGCTGTCTGGCAGCTCTCTGACACTCCTCTTTACAGTCATTAAAATGGAAATGGCATCTGACAGACATGAACATCATTTCACCTCCAGCTCCCTCAATTATCTCCTCTTTCCACTGCCCTCCCACTCTCTGTGTGGTGAGAGAAATATGTTTTCAGAACTGTCATTTTAAAGAGTAAATACTTGAACCATCAATAACTGCATGCACTTTGCCCCAGCTGAATGAAAACCTCCTTTGTGAGCGCGGAAGCAAATGATGCACAGTTAAGTAGAAAGAAGCTACCTGAATGTACTTATTGCAGCTAACTATTTCTGTATTATGATAGCCTGTTTCCAGTAGATCAAAGAAACCTGGCAGTGTTGTTTTTTTCACACTGTGAGAAGCACAAACATCATTTAAATGCCCCCTCAAAATATTCATGCATCAAAAATCCGTTGAAGGCTCAGTCTATTCCCAAGCTGGCTTTCAGCCAACATTGTTATGTTGTTGCTGCATCATGATGGAAATAGCAGACAGTAGAAAACAACAAACAGCAGAGAAGACAAGTCTTTTAAAACAAATCCAAATAATTAAAAACAAAACAAAAAAAAATATATTTTAGCACTGTTTAAAATTTTGGTGATAGCAAAACTCGATGACTCTTCTGTTATTGATTTAGTTTTACAAAATGAATTTTTAAATGCTGAATTTTAGGGCCCTGTATTCAGAGTTTTTCTAACTCTCATTCTGATGGTATTTATTTGTTCTATAAAATATATATAGCACAACTCTCATTCTGATGATATTTATTTTGTTCTATAAAATATATATAGCACATGGATGCATTTCTCACTTGATGGAAGTGCTGTAGCTTCCCTGAAGCTGACAATTACCTCTTTCATAATGAAGGTCAAGTAAGTAAGGAGATTGAAGGTAAATGGAATTTCTCAGTGTCTGGTGAGCTTTTTCCAAGACAAAGGGTGAGTCATCTTATGTCAAACCAATAATGTCTTCATGACCTCATATCTGAGAGAGCCGTGGATTCTCGAGTAGATGGAGAATCTAAGTTGTTCCAATGTTTAGCTGTCCTCAGCTAATCTTATATTAAAAAAAAAAAAAAACAAAACAAAAAAACCTCTCATGGCAATCAGAGAAGACTTTTTGGAGAACACAAAGAGGAAATTTGTGTCACTGAGAGCAAAAAACACCCCTCAGTTAAAATGCTCTTTGCTTTGCCCACCCGGTCCTGTGTGGTTCTTTTTGTGGTTCTTTGTGATCCTGGGCTTTACCTGCCTAACAGGGCTCCCGTGTGCAGCCAGAGCACACACACTGACATCTCTCACAAGCAGCAATGTCCAAATCTCTTTCTATTCATTCCATAAAATTCATCAAAACCTAGCACGTCATCATCCTCCCAGGAAGAAGTCCAGGCTGTGCTGAACCTGGACTGTCTCAAAGGTTTCTTGACAAAGATATTGGTAATCCCTATCCTCTGTGTTGAAACTGAGGCACTGTGTATCCAGAGCTGCAGCAGGTACAGAGACCCTCAGAAGTGTAGCCTGATTAAATTTCAACTGCATGGATCTGCATCTGCTTTTCAACCCTCATTTAATAACATATATGTGTATATATATATGTATATGTATATATATATATACACACACATATATTCTTTTATATATATATATGCGCTTGTATATACATATATACACATATATATATGCTTGTATATATATATATATATAAGCATATATATTTTTTGTCTTGCTATGGTATGGGTCTATGCACATGTATAATCTTAACTCTGGAGCAAGAAATAACATTCAGAATTACAATTGCAGATTCATCAGGGCTGGAAAAGACCTCCAAGGTCTTTAAGTCCAACCAGCTCAGTCTCAGATGGGCTGTCAGTCTCAGATCAAGTCCAAGATGAATGGCAGCATTCCCAAACCTGCTCCAGAGGACTGCCGGTGGAACGTAGACACTGATTTCATAGAATATTGGAATATTTTATGTTGGAAGGGACCTTAAGGCTCATCTCATTCCACCCCATGCCAGGGCAGGGACACCTTCCACTATCCCAGATTGCTCAGAGTCGCATCCAACCTGGCCTTGGACACTGCCAGGAATATGGAATCTACAGCTTCTCTGGGCAACCTGTGCCAGGGCCTCACCACCCTCACAATTACAAAATTATTCTTAACATTTATTCTAAACTTGCTCTCATTTTGAAGCCATTGCCCCCTGTTCTATCATGATGTGGTTATGATCATTAATAGAAATGTTTACATAGAAATGTGTCTTTAGACTAGGAGGAAAAATGACTCATTAGTTTAGATGCCCATGAGTCCTGATGGTTGTGAAAATAACCCACCCGAAATCATTCAGACTTATGCAGATCAGATTTCATCAAGACTTTGAGGGATCTCCTTGGAAGTCTTGATTTCTCAGCTTCAGCGCTCCAGTTCACATTCTTCTCTACTGACTTCCAAGACCTTTCTCTGACTTTTCTCCATTCTGTGCAGCCATGGTGCCCTGGAAAGCTCTGTGGTTGGAGTGCAGCACATGGGAACCATGCAAACAAAGGACCTTTGACAAATCCTTGCTGTGAGCAGGGCAGCCTGCCCCACTCCACTCTCTGCCCTTCAGCACTTTCGCCATCAGTTCTTTGGCTCCCTTGCAAATTCACGTGGAATTCATTGCTGGAGATCATCTCCCTGGTCCTGATGCCTTTTAGGCAAGGCAGGGCTGTCATTTCAGGCCTATGAGCTATATTTGCTGGTTGATGGATGCCTCCACATTGCCAACTGAAAATCATCCAGAAGTCAGCTATAGCAGATGTGCCATGTAATTACACTGTCAAAGAAGAATTCCAGACATTGGCCTGGTAATTTTAAGAATCCATTTCTGTCCATCAGAACATTTCCATTATTTTTTCCTAGATATTAAGCATTTCAGCCCTTTTCTTTATTTTTTTCTTTTTCTTTTTTTTCTTCTTTTTTTGTTTTCATTGTGTTGAGATATGCATTTCAGCAGAATTTTAAGACAGAAAAGCCAAGATGGATCTCATGTGATATTATGCCTATGGCTGACACATCTTGAGCTAGCAGCCTCATCACCCTAATCACCCTTCTTACCCTCCTTGAGGCATGTGAGACAGAGACTTGCTTGCTATCCTTGAGAACTGAGATGGCACAACTCACCCACTGGAGTGGTGATGTTTTACATCTCCAGGTAAGGAAGCTCGCAGTTCAACTGGCCTCTAATTTGGGGGGCTTCATTTATGAGACTAAATGCAGGAGAGCTGAAGCCACAGACAGACAAGGAGGCCCATTTCTTTTTCTTTATTAGACCTCAGACGCAGCGTGAATGAAAGCATGAGGTGTCAGAGTGCCAATGTTATAGCATCTGATATAGTGTGCTTTGGGCACCCTCACATTCAGGACAGTTGCTTAGCAACTGGGATACAGGCTGAGGATGTAGAGTCTGGGATCTTTTCTCTGCCCAACACGATTAGCATGACTTGGATAAATTACTACACCTTTCTGTATTCCTCTTTCCCTTTATACATTTATTTATTCTGTCTCCTACCGAATGCTTCAGCAACTCCTTTGAAGATATCACAGCCTTCATGTAATGAAATTATTCATCTCCCATGAAGCTGCAGATCCTGGACAATGGCTCAGGTGTCACCTCCTTTTGCTACCTGTCTTTCACAGGTGATCACCTTCTCCTTAGCTGTGTTCGTCACCAACACAAAAGAGCTGCCACATTCACCACCTAGTAGTGGGAGCATTTCGGCGGGGAAGCGCTTTTTAGTCTGTGTATGAAAATTTCTGAGCTCAAACCATTTCCAAAAATCTAAGCTGGCACTTGGCAGAATGTCAGTAGACTTTATACAATAACACTATCCAAATAGACATATTAGGAGAACAGAATCTGCAAGACAGCATACTTTTGGCTCTGTCACATATTCATGCTACTGCCACAACCACCAGCACCAGAAAATAAAGACAGGTGGGAGGACAGTAGGGCTAACATTAGACCTTTGTGAAGGCATTCTTTGCTTGACTGATGGTTTGAAACTGCTCATCATGGACAGGGAGCTGCGAGGCTTTGTCGTCCAAGTTAGGAGCTCTGGCTGATCGGCAGATGAATGAAGAGTTGGCTCCAAAGTCTGTAACCCTTTGATTTCATGGTTGTTTTCCACATCCTGATCTCTCTGCAGCTGCCACCTCAAAGAACAGGGTGAGAGTAATTGTGTTGGCTTGCCTCCAAAGCCCGGAGGAGTAGTCACTTGCTACTCTCCCAGATTATCTGCCAGGCAAACAGAAAGGTTAATGATGTAGAGCTTGATTACTCTGGTAGAAAGAAAGCAGCCAGCTTGATCCAAAAATTTTTATTGTGTGTGTAAGGGAGATGCATCAAAAGGGCTCAGAGCTGGAATACGTTGTCTCCTCCATTCTGTCTTTGAACATGGGAGTATTTGCCTTCTGGCACATATGGTCTTGTAAGTAATAGCTTTTTGCTGCGCATACATCTTTTTGCCTGAAGCTTGTTGTTTAATTTTAAGACATTTACAATAGTTTTGTTGTTAAGAAAGCCAGTCTTCTTCAATACCAGCAGAATAAACATTTGAATGTATGCAACCCTGGAACAGATTGAACACCTTTAGTTGAAGTATGTACATATAAATACATGTTTTTATATAAAAATACATACATAAGTGTGTGCGTGAGACGCTGTCTGTGAGTATACATGTATGTGTATGCCATAAACACATGATTTTGGTGTTCATTTCTAAGATAAATGTAAATAAGGTGTACCAAGTGAAATGCATAAGCAATTCCAAAACCCCCCAGGAAAAAGAAAAAAAAGAAAAGGAAAAAAGAACAACAAAGTAATGAGAAGCCAAAATAAAAGCAACCAGAATCTGCCATCTAAATAAATGAACAACAACAGAACTACAGGATTGGGAAGATAAAGGAGACCTAATCATGGCTGGAGACAGTAAGATTTGGTCAAATTTAGGTGTTTATAAACGTTGGCTTCCTTTAGTGACGAGATACTGCTTTGTGGAAATGTTTAATATTTAGAAAAGTAACAAAAAATTAACTTTATGAACCCATATAAATTGAAATCTTTCAGCCTTTGGTTGAAAACCAGAATATCTGGCCCAGAACTGAAATACTGAAGCCAAAGCCCAATATATTTTCTTCCACAGTGGTTTATGGACCTTATAATTCAGAAGCATTTTTCTTACATTATTCCATGAGGATTTGATTCTTTGGCAGAATCATATCTTGAATGATACTTAAAGAGGAAAAATTATTTTGTCCTCCACACTTTACCCTACAATGTCTTCTGAAAAATTTAAATTTTTTCATGTGAAAGAAAATTATTTTTGAGACGGGCTCTACATTTTACCTACCCTATGGTGAAGGACCTGGAGGAAAAGAAGTGCATGATGATTTGTTATCTCTTTTCTCCTGCTGATTCATGATTACTCCAACACAGATTGTGATTTGCAGCTAGTTTAAATGACTTTATCTAAGAAGTTTCCACTTTGCCCTTTTACATAATTCATATTCCAAATAGAATTTAATGTAGTGATCTTTAAAATATAAACTCCAACAAATATGTTTTTTGTTGAGTTCTGGACGGATTTCTGTTTAACAGAAACCGGAACCGGATTTCTGGACGGTTTCTGTTTAACACATTGTTTTAGACTAGATTCTAATTAAATAATGACACTTAATAATTTCAAATTGAGTTTATAATTCTGGTTTTTATGTCAGGTAAGGCTAGACCAGTGGTGCCTGCACTGTGCTCCTTGAGATAGCTGCAGGATCCAAGACCTGGGGACCCTGTCTCAGCCTCAGGATAGTGACTCCTGTCCTACTGTGTTGGCTGCTCATCTTTGTCCCCTTATGTTTTAAAATAAAATGCAATGAACACCTACACGAGTGTTTCAAGCACGCTTGGGGAATAAAACTTTGTTTTAAAGAAACAAAACATGGGAAAAATCAACGGAGCCTTAATGGGGAAAAAATATGGTGCACTCGCAGCCACTGGGAAAGGAGGAAGATTCTGTAAGGCAAAGGCCTAAAAAATAAGATGAAAAGAGCTCTGTTCATAAGCAGGAGGGATAAAAGTGGGAAAGGAGCGAGGGAAGAAAGAATTCAAGACAAATGTCTCAAAGCAGCTATGGAAAAAGCTCTTCAAAAATACAGAAAATGTTTGGAAAAGCTGAAGGGAGAGGAAGGATGCCACCAAAGTTGCCTGGAAGTCACAAGCTGACAAGTCAAGGCAGGCTTTCAAAAACTAAAAAGTCAGGAAACGTCATTCTTCCTAAACATCTTCTGAGGCCCTGGGGCACAACAAAGGAAATCCACTACAGCTGCATGGCAATTGGTAAATTCTTGTTATCATGCTATGTGCCAAACTCCTTTCTCTTTGCTTCTCTAATTCATCTGTCAGTGTGTGGGGATAATCCAGACACTGAAGGGACTTGTGTGCAAAAATGTCAATTGGGAGACAACCCTCAGCCCTTGATGGGGAGATGTATTTATAAGAAAATCTCAAAATACAGAGTAGAGGAGCAAGGAGCTTGATTCTGGGAGAAAAAGGTGGCAGAGAGTGGGCGAAGAAATGAGGCCAGTTTTCCAAAACACACGAGTTCAGTAATTAGCCCTAAAGCCATGGCTTTAAAGCAGACAGCAAAGATTAATATCATGCCATCTGAAATGAATTTAATCCTACCATTTTGAGTAAATAACGTTTCGAGTTTCTACAAAACAGAGGCTCTACAGGAAAACATTCATGACTCTAATTTTTGAAACATAAATGATGCGATGTGATGTGTGTTGAAGGAGGAGGATGAGTGTATGTGTGTGTGTGTGCATGAAAACTTAATCTTTTTATTTAACTGACAACGAATACTGTTTTGCTTGATCTCTAGAAGCCACAGAAGAGGATGTGTGGGCTTCCTGAGCTGGCTTAGAGGCCACTGAAGAAACATAGAGGAAAAGAAAAAAAAACAAGAAAAGCTATCAGTTTGCTCCTTCTGCTCCATTACCTGCACATCTTCCTTTGCTTAGCAACCATCCTATCTCTGGAATAAGAAATAATCCTTTTCAAAACATTGTGTCTTGCTCTCAGCTGCTGAAAACCTTCCTGGTGGTCCAGGTAGGCCAGGGTTTAAGGCAAGCCAGGCTTGGAGCTGGTGCTGATGTGTGATGGGGGAGCTGGGAGCAGCTGGCACGGGCACTGCTGAGAGCGAGGGATGCTGCCCAGGGACCCTCCTCTGCAGGAGCCCTCCAGGGGCTGAGCCCAGCAGATTTACAGGTGTTCTGAAGCCTCTTCCTTGTGCTTTCATGTCAGGCATACCTGCCTCCAGGGAGTAAGCCTTCCTTAAAGAGGGGGAGGAATTTGGTATTTGTATTCCCTCACTGTCTTTGTTAATATCCCTGCTAATTATGCCGCTGGAACAAAACTGAACAGAACATTAAACCACTTGTCCCTACAGGAGAAGGGATTTGGGTGAATTAACCTGCCCAAAAGATGTCTGCAAGGTACATTTAGGTACATTTCCTTCGGGAGAACATCTACTCTGTTCCCTTGACTAAAGGCAAATACAGAAGATCACCAAAGTGAATAGTTTTTAAATATCAGTTTCCATTGGTAGCATTTGATGAGACTAGAGCAGGTTAATTTAAGTCTTAAAATAAGATGATAAAACAATTACCTTTTCAAAGACTGACGTCAGTGATAATCTCTTTCTTTTCTTATTTTCATTTTCTCATTTTTAAAGGTGACAAATTTGATGCAGTATTTATTACTCCAAATGGAAATATGATGTGCTTGAGAACAACCTATGAAAACAGGGAATAAAAGGGAAAATACACATTCTTTTTCTCATAAAAATGGTGTTGGATAGAAGATTTTAAGATTACTGTTCCACTGAGCCTGTTTCTTCTCTTATTTGTCTTTCCTCCATAAATTTACCACAGTGTCACTAAGTAGATGTTTAAATGTGCCTCCAGGCATTACTCTACACCTAATAATCCTAAAGTAAATATATTCTGTGATTGGTACAAGGAAGGAAAGAAAGACAGCATGCTTTTATTTAGAGTGGTATAAAAATCTCATGTAGATTTAAAAGGATAGAGCTTTTCACTCCAGATGTCCACAGTTTCAATTATAGTAGTGTTATCAGTAGCAGGTGGAACATTCATGTACTAGAAACTTTAATAAGAAAAAGTTCACAAGATTGTCTTCAGATAAGAAGAGCAAAATAAAGATAATAAACCCAGTAATAGACTATAAGGCCTCTCACACACCTCTTCTAACAATAGTTTTCAGTTTCCTGAAAAACAAGTGATAATTCTTATGTCAGGTGTGCACATTTGGAGATGGAGGACGTTATTTTCACCAAATATCCCGAGCATTGTTTAAAACAAAGGACATAATTACAATGAAAAGCAAAGATTGCTCTCATTTTTCAGACCACAGCTCCCTTCCCTTGCTCAGGGTGAGTGCCAGCAGGTTCACCTTGACACTCTTGCTTGTTTAGTCTACTGCTTTATTTTTGCCAATAAAATAAATCATTAAATCCATCTTGTTGTCTTCTCTGATGCTTGGCATGAAGTGGGATGGCAGAGAGGGCACTCAGTGCCCACAGTGCAGGTCACTAGAACAGGGTGACTGTGATGGTGTTCACAGGGGTCTGAGGATGAGGGAAGAGACGAGGATCTGACTCCATGTTTCAGAAGGCTGATTTATTATTTTATTATGTATATTACATTAAAGCTATACTAAAATAATAGAAAAAATATTCTCCTCAGAAGGCTAGCTAAGATAAGAATAGAAAGGAATGATAACAAAGGTTTGTGTCTTGGACAGAGAGTCTGAGCCAGCTCACTGTGACTGGCCACTGATTACAAACAACCACATGAGACCAATCACAGATGAATCTGTTGCATTCCACAGCAGCAGATAATCAATGTTCACATTTTGCTCCTGAGGCCTCTCAGCTTCTCAAGAGGAAAAAATCTCAAAGAAAGGATTCTCATAAAAAGTTGTCTGCGACAGGTGACAGAGGGCCATAAAACCAATTTCCAACCAATTCAGGTGTGAGCCAGCCCAGAAACCAGGTGAATCAAGGAGTGGTGGGAGGCTCTGGGGCAAAAAGGTTCCATGAGGGTGCTGGGAGACAAAGAGGTTCAAGGAGAACCTCCTCCCTCTCTGCCACGGCCAGAAAAGGGGTTGAAGCCCCTTTTGGGTTGGTCATTTCTCCCAGGGAACAAGGGACAGGAGAAGGGAAAATTGCCATTTAATTGCACCAGGAGGCTTAGACTGGATCAGAGGGAAACTTTCCACACTGAAAGAGCAGCTGAGCATTGAAACAGCATCACCCATCCCATCAGCATCATCGTCCAGAAAAGTGTTCAAAATCTGAGTGGACATGGCATATTGTGCTATGATTTAGTGGTCATGGTGTTATTGGTTGAAGGTTGGACTTGATGATGTTGGGGGTAATTTCCAACCTTTATGATCATATAATTCAATATAATTTTGCCTGAATTGAGGGTAGGGGTAGGCAGGATTATAGCTGCATTGAAACAAGTCAGATATTGGTCTGGAAAATCTTTTCACTGTACCATTTCACTACTGATGAGCAATTAGATTTCCAGTAACTCTTTGGTTTTTTATTCACCTGCAGCTGAGTAATTTGTGATGAAAGCGTTGATAAATCATTCACATTTTTAAATAAAATTATAAGAATGGTCTGCTGCCTGGTAGTCACAGGAGCCATATATATTTCTAAGTAATGTTTTCCAAATTAAGGGGCATAATGTGTTTCTTTGGATGTTTCGGTGAGTAAAGATGACTGTTTATTAATTCTAGAGTTTTTGGCTTGGATGCTATAAATTGTACCTTCCATACATACTATGATCCTGAAGCACTTGAAGTCAACCACATAAATATATGTGAAAATCTTCCCAAAGCTTCTAACCCAATCATTCTTCTATTGCATTGTCTGGTTTTTTTTCTTTATTCTTGGTCTATGAGGTCAGGAATCCCATATTTGATTTCTTGAACTGAAAGTTTCTTTGGAAACCTTTCAAAACAAAAGAAAAAATAAAACCAAAATAAAAATAAGAGAAAATAAAGGCAGGAAAAACAGAATGCTGGGCTTTAGCTGATAGACCATTAAAAAAAACAACCCAAACCTATAATTTTACAGAAAACAACTAGCTGGGTGTGCTTCTCAATCCATAAAGAGAAACCCAAATCCTTCCACAGTAAGGAAATATTCCTGTGCTTGTTCTCCATAATAAGATTAGCCAGGCCTATAAAAGAACAATTACATCACTACAAAGCATTTTAGGTTTTAATCCTATGAATTCAACTACTGGAGTCACAAAAGACCATTAATTTCTTTTCTTGTGGGGTGTTTTTTTGGAGCCTTTTTTATGACATGTCCAATTTAGGATGATGAGAATGATATGTACCAAGTTTTAGTACACGTAGCATTCATTTGTCTCTGAAGTCTGAGAGCATGTGAGTCATCATAATGGCTTCAGGTTGTAAGAAACATCAATGATGAAAACATTAAACCACAAAAACAAGTTTGCCTTATAATGGTTCATTTACTCTGGAGAAAAATAAATAACTAGATGAATTCTCTTTTAATAACTAGGAAGATTATCATGGACTATTCATTTCATCTGGCAGACATTTGCAGGCTATCTCCTAGAAGATTTTTATTCCTACATCTTTATGAATGGCTGTATATATTTATTGCGCTTTTGTTTACAGCCATGCTATGATTCACTTCAAGATGAAAGGCAGGAAGATCTCTACACAAAAATTCTTGATATTTAACCATAGATGGATGGTGGGACAGAAATTAAAAGAAGGTAAATAGCAAGAAGTTTTAAAACTGTATTCAAATTTGTTAAAAACACCAGAATAGCACATTACATTTTTTCCTTGGGGATTTAGACCTTGTTGATAACTGACTCTTGGAAGTTGGATAGCTCTCGAGGTGACTAATAATAACTCTGGATGTGACTATTATTATTATTATTAATGATAATAATAATAATAACAATAATAAAAATATTTCCAAACAGCCAGTTCAGAGGGCTTGTACTTTTTTGAAGCTGAGGTAATGTTTGCTGGAAACGGATCAATTTACAAAGAAGAAAGTAATCAAGAATTAAGGGAGGCTGGGCTCCAGCATGTGCCAGGATATGGATAGCAATTACAAGGAGAGAATTTTTGGATTCAGCATATAATTCATTGATTGGAAACTTGCACATCTAATCTGGAACTGGAAATTTTGCTCCAAGAGACAGTTTTCTGGCTACAGCACTTCTGAGCACTGTCTCTCAGAAACCCCTTTGGGCACATGCCACTTAGGATCATTTAGCAGCAAGTGCTGAAATAACAGAGAATTTAGGTTTTTCTTTCCCAACAGGGAAGCTGAGCTACAGAAATAGAAATACTTTGCTCTTTTGTCAGCAGTGGATAAAATAACATTTCAAGTGCAATGAGAAGTATTGTAAACAAACTGCAATTTTTATGCTATACTTTAAGATGAAAGTCAGTTTGGCTGTTTAATAACCTCACTCTAAAAAATCCATCATGAAAGACAAGTGAGTGCAGGTCTCATTAAGGAAGCCTATCTTTTAAAGTTGCTTTGGCAAATTCAGCTGTCCTCTTCAGGACTGTGATTCCTTCTGAATAGAAGTGTGATATTTGCTACATCCACAAAAAATGTAGTGCACACTATTAGGTAAAATGATAAAAAATCTTCTGTTGATTCTGGCAAGCATCATTTCTGGTCATCTTTTTTTAAAATGAAGATTCACTGGTCACCTTCTTTCATTAATCATCCCATGAACATAAGATCATAGAATGGTTTTGGTTGGAAGGGACATTACAAAATTGTCTCATTCCAACCCCTTCCATGGGCTGGGACACCTTTCATTATCCCAGGTTGCTTCAAGCCTCAGCCAACCTGGTCTTGAGCACTTCCAGGGATGGGACATCCACAGCTTCTCCGTTCCAGAGCCTTAATGTCTTCACATTTCAGAGTTTATTCCTAATATCCAGTCTAAGAATGTGTATCAGAGGGAAGAAGGGAAGAAGCAGCCTTGTGAGTCAGTGCAGGGAGAGGGCTCTGTGTCTGACATCTCATGGAGGACATAGGACACCTGTGTGAGTGGGGGATTAGCTGCAGCAAGAATCCGTTAGAGAAAGAGATGATGCTAAAATGAAGGCAATTTTGCAGGGAGATCAAGTATTCATGGGAGTAGTCAGTCAGTGCTCAGTGTTTGTTTGGTTGGTTTTTTTGGTGGTTTTTTTGTTGTTTTTTTTTTTTGGTTAGCTTGATATTAAAATCTGAATGTAATGACATGATCTGCTATCTTAGTTTCTACAACACTTTAGAAAGCAGTCAGGACAACCTCTGCAGTAAAAATAATAACTCTTGGAAAAATGGGAATTACAGATGACTTAAAGGAGTAAAACCTAACAAACACCCTTGAAAGGAACGAAAAGAGGATTTTGGAAGATATTAACATTGATTTGTGAAAGAAATTGCAGAAAAAATTGCAAATTAAAAAAAATAAATTATTTTTCTGAATAGCAATGAGACTACAATTGTAGCAGGTTTGGGAAAGCATCAAATGACGTCCTTGTAGCTCATAGGTAGAGAGGGTGACAGATGTGAGGCACATTGATTTTAATATGTCTTTATACTTGGTCTTTGTGACATTCTCACAAGCAAAAAAGAACAGTTCAAGCACAGTTTAGCTGCACAACCATTCTTCAACAATTGTATCCTTACAATCACCAACAGTAGAAAAGTGTCAGACTGAAGACATTGCATCCTGGAAGCTAATCCGAGTCCCTTCCAACAGAGGATTTAATATCCTTATGAATTACTTCAGTGGATGGATGCCCCTGTGGGTGGTGCAAGGAACTCTGTGGATAAATACAAAGCAAGTAGTCTACATGATAGGATAAGATTTCAAGCTGATCTTGAGAATTTGTAAAAATTATCTGAATTTAGATAACATTACTGGAGGAAAAATGCTGGAAGAAGGTTTTTAGTTTTAGAAAGAGAAGGTTAATAGTTTTTTTCAACAGCTAGAAAATATGCTGCTATTTTGTCTATGTAGCCTTTTAAAGAATCTATTCAGGTTAAGAGTAATGAATAAAATTATCTTAATTTCATAACTTTGTGTAGATTGAATAGGAACAGGATACAGGCTACTGCTCTTTCTGTGTTTTTGGATGCTTTTAAGAAAAAGTGAAAGCCTTTGGGAAAGATAGATTTGATCTTTTGCTTTGTTGGGGACAGAACACATTGGTCTCTTTTGGTCCCTTCAAGTTCTGTGTTCCTGTGACATCGTATTTTTAGGGAGAGTTTAGCAGCTCCCCTTGTACAAGCTGAAGAAAACACACAGGGATTTCTGTGTCTGTAAGGAGTGGAGAAATATCACTCCTTAGAGTAAAGAACAGATCCTAGGCCTGGAAAATGGAGAAACCTTATTGGAAAGGTGATGGGTGATAAGGAAAGTAGAACAGCCATGGATGATGTTCTGATTCTTTTTTTCCACTACAAAGTTAAAGCTGGTGGGGCCATATAAATTGGTGTTCTCATTTGTAAACTTCAGAATGAGGTATACAGAAAGATTACTGAAAATTGTGGAGTCAAGAGAGACAAATAAGAAGTAGAGGAGGTGACTTACATTTCTTGATTATTATGGGCGTGCTGGGTGACTGTTGCAAATAATCCAGGCAAAGGATGGGAATGAAAAAGAAATAAACCAACAATGGGGAACACCTTGAAAAAAAAAGAGGATAAAGCTGTGTATCCCTTCTAATTCTATAAAAAAGTAAAGAATAGTTTTCCAAGTAATGCACGAATTGTCATTATGCGCTGCACTGGAGAAACTCAAGGAAACAACTTGATCTTTTATTTAGTGAATAAGGCTGGAGCAAAGGTGCTGATCAGAGGGAATTCATGGTAGCTCATGTAAATGTAGAGTGCCAGTGAAGGAAACATTGAATTGTTCATCAAATGAAGAGAACAACGTTTGGATAGCTAAGGATGAACTGAGCTTTCAGCAGAGAGGCACAAGGCACCTCCTTATGGTCTGGACAAAACTTAAATACATAAGCCTTATAGAAAACTTCATACCCTGGCCTTTATGTGGGCACAGCATGAGGGATTGGGAGCACAATGAACTTCACAGAGAGAGTGAAACCACAAAATTAAATCTGAAGCAGCCAGCAGGACTCTCAAAACCACTGTGGAGGTGGCGCAGAGACTTGAGGAGGGGTACTTGGCTTAGAAAACATCTCATTACCTTGGATAATTTTACTGCCGTGCAAAATTTGCTTTGTTGTCTCATTCTGTCTTGCATGAGGAGCATTAAATCAGTTTCCAACAGGTGCAGAACCTGCAAAATTAAGGTGATGTAATGTATTTACAATTTTTTGTAATGAAAACTATCTGAGCTATTGCTCACATCTTTCCTTTTTTTCTGGGAAGAGATAGGTCTCTCTGAAGTAAATATATAAAATATATATTTTATATATATTTTACATATTTTAAATATATATTTTTATATATTCAAATGTATATAATATATATATTATGAGTATATACATATTTATATCTTTATATTTATATATCTTTATATCTTTATATCTTTATATCTTTATATCTTTATATATTTATATATTTATATATTTATATATTTATATATTTATATGTTTATATATTTATATATTTATATTTATATTTTAAATGTAAAATACTGTGCTCTAGTAACTGTCCATGGAACTGTTGACTCAGCCTATTTTATTGTGCTGATTCAATGCCTTCTCTTCTGGAAAGGAAAAGAGCCATCACACATGGCAACGTATGTGTGCATAATCCTGTGTGTACACAGGTCTGTCCTGAGCTGAAAGGTGAGTGAAGAAGGTTGCAACGAGAAGAAATCCCAACAAAACACCATTTTCCAAAATAGTCTTATGTGTGATGAAGGTTTTGTCTGCAGCTGTTGGTGCTGGTCAGGCAGCACTGAGTGACACCAGCTGGACTGGTGGAAGCACAGGAACAACTCACAGAACCTGGTTCAGGGTCCCTGCTCTACCTGTGCATCGTAAATCAGAGATGGTATATTTTTAATACAAATTATCACAGGAAATCCTCACAGCCAGGTTGGTTTATTTTATACAAGTATTGTGCAATCCTACCCAGCTGAGCTGTACATAATGCAGGGGAGATTTTGGCTCTATCAATATTATTTTTACCCTTTTAAAATAAATTATTCTACATCTACATACAATGCTTACCTGCAGATTGCATGAAAATCACAGATTGAGTGACCAGTTTAGTTTGAAAATATTTACAGGCTGTTCAGATAACCAGTCCTAAAAGCACAGGCTGAGCAGTCCTTTCTTTTCCTCTCCTGGAAACCACAGGCCTTTTCCATCCCTTGCCCCAAGGGTCTTGGTTAGCAGAATAGGATTTGTGAATATTTCCAGTCCAATTCAGAAAGGAGCGACCTGCTCCTACAAGCTGCCTGGTTTATTTGGTGTTACAAAGAATAGAGTCTTAACCTCAAAAGGAAACATCTCTATTATCATGCTTAGTCATCCATGTATGGTGATGGTTAATTATTTATATAAATTTATACCAATTAAAGAGAGAGCCCTTCAGCTAGCAGCAACCTGCCAAAGGATTTTGTTGTTTTTATTATCCCTAAATGAATATAGCAAGTTTCATCTTCTGCTCTCTAAAAGAGTCTATATAGACAGGCTACAGGTAGAGGTAACACTAAATGCATTAACATCTGTTTTTGTTTTGATATTGCCACACACAATTATTTCAACAGAATAAATTTTGGGGTTTTCTGTATATATCCAAGTGGAGCCAAGGTATTTTTTTTCAATTGCATTTTTGGCACTTCTGTTGACTAAGGCAGTAATTTTATATGTAGTTTTATTTTTTAATGCAGAAGGAAAAGACAGGAAGCATTTCCTTCAAGGGAAAAATGCCTTTGCTTGGCCAGCACCCCAGGCAGAACAACACCTTATATTCCTCCAGGAATTATTAGAAAACTCTTTCTGCCACTGCTGCTCTTCTTTTCACCTCCTTGGCTGTCTGATGTTTCCCTAAATGCCAGCTGCCACTGAGAGGAATAACTTCTGATTTGGATGCTAAAATATGCTTTGATGTCCTTACACGTTCTGTGTAGGCTCCAAGTCCTTTATGCCTCTCAGCAAAATCACAGCCAAGCACTACGAATTATGGAAATGTGTGTCATTTTCTTCCTAATGTTCTCCTAGCATGATACTTTCTGTGACTATAACTTTTTTTCCCCATGTTCATTTTCTTTTTTCATTCTAATTAAGAATATGTTTTGGTCTGGTCTGGATGTGAGGTGCTATTGTGAGGTGATGTATTTTCTTTTGATTTTTCTTTTCCCAGTGGCACAAGAAGAAATTGGCTTTTTGCATGTTCTTTTATCTAAAACATTTTAGAATAACATCTTTTAAAACCTGTTATTTTTGTTTTCTTTCCTAAAAATTAACTTATACACTGAACTGTTTTCAAGACCATATTTTTGGATCTATTAGATTGGAACCTTACAATGTTGTTGGATTTGGATATACAATTACAAGCTTTGGATGAACACAATTCTTGTTGCCTGAGCTCCTGAGCTTCAAATCTTCCTTTGAATAGATTGCAACAAGATGAGAACTAAATATTTTCTCATTGCTACTTGGAGTTTAGAAAACCTTTCAAATCCTTTCTCCATTGAGAAGACAATTTTAGCATGCCCCAGCTTCCATCCACCTAAAAACCTCTAAGTTATGTATCCATACACAGAGACATTTCCCATTGAAGTCACTCTGTACATGATCAAGTCTTTTTGAAAGCTTAGCACTATATCTAATTGCTTTGATAAAGGTTTCACTTCCCAGCTTTAGCACCTTATTTAACAAAAAAAATTTAAATTGGCCCAAGAAGCTTGTGGCTGCCCAAGATTAGAGACCCATAATCCTTATTTACACCAGTCCTTTCCTCATGAAAAACTTCTGCTACTGCTGTCAGACTGACAGCTCTGCACACTGGATCTAACTTTGTTGTGCAAGGTCTGCAGCTCTCAGTAGGCAACCAGGCATCATCAACTCTGTCTTTTCCATGTTCTACTCTGGGGGAAAACTGATTATCATAAACACGTTGTTTGCAAGAGGTTGTTTTGACTTTTTTTATTTTCTCCAATGGCCTTCCACCATACAAATTATTCTTGGTCCTGTTATTGCATGCAGGAGGTTGCAGTGCTACTCTAAATATATAAGCACAGCAAATCCTTCCTTTCCTTTGCTTGGTGCTGGGTTGGCTGACACAAGAGTCATGTGGACAGAAATCATCATAGAATCCTGGAATGATTGTAAGCAACTTTAAAGTTGATCTCACTCCACACCCAGCCATGGACAGGGACACCTTCCACTGTCCCAGGTTGGTCCAAGCCCCATCCAGCCTGGCTTTGGACACTGCCAGGGATGGGGCAGCCACAGCTTCTCCAGGAAACTCATTCCACTGATATAAGGCTATTTAATTGGCAGCTGCACATTAATCAAACTTAGATTAGTTTTAAATTCATTAAAAGATATTCCTTGATGCCTCAGAGATTGATTGGTTTGGTGTATACCTTATTATTGCCTGGCTACAGTTTCCTGTGGGTGAGTTACAAATAATCTTTGGAAATTCTCTTTGCAAGAGATAAAAAGTCATGAGGCTTACCTAGGCCTGAGCATAAATACTGGTGTACATCAGAACTGTAGCGGGTGAAGGGGGCAAGACAAAATCCTTTGGTCATCACTATAATACAAAATGTCACAGGCAGAAATGACTGGGGTCTATTTTCACTCATTTTGTGAGTAATGAATGTTTCAGTGGTTTTATACACACAGAATTACGCCCACAAATGGCTGTTTAATGACCTGCAGCTAATGAAAATTGAAGCAATGAGGATGTCATCCCTGATCCTTCCAAGCTTACATAGCACAAATGTTTTTCAATCCTATGCAGCTCCTTTGAAGGAATATGTTAGTGATTTCTCAGAGCCCAAGCAGGAAGCATTGATAAGGGCTGTTCTCATGGGTGTGCTTCCTTGATCATCACTTTTACTGCACTGTTGGTTCATGCACTGCCCTGGAGGCTGGGGATGTCCTCAGGGGGACAGTGTGAAATACTGCACCCTCCAACTGAGAGTGTTGGATGTATACATATCTACAGAGATATATATATATATACACATATATATATGTATATATATATACACACACATATAAAAATATTTATTATTATTATTATTATTATTATTATTATTATTATCATCATCATCATCATCATTAGCATTATTGTTATTATTATCATTTATTTTGAACTCCACAACACCCCTGAAAAACAGGGAAGTGCTTTTATCACTACTTTATGCTTGAAGAGCTAAAAGGCCAAGACTTAGTCTAGAAAAGACATTGTACCTCCAGCCAGGGGATACATATTTGTGTGGAAAATCTCACGCTTTCTTCTCCACCATAAATTGAAAAATTGGGGATATAGGCACACAGGAATTAATTAGGTGACTTGTTTGACATTATCAGTGCTGTTTGAAGAGTGACAGGATGCAAGTGCAGACCTGACTAACACCGTCACCACAGGACCATTTTGGTCCCTCCTTTGGGCCTCCTTATCCCAAAACATAAAAGCTATTTTGTGCTCAGGTCGTCCTTTGCCTTTGAAATTTTTTCTCCTAGTGACCATATCTAAGAGTCAAAGGACAAATTTCAATTTATGAATGAGTTCAAAGTGCTCCCACAGTGGTTATATCTGTTCCTGTAAGTGCAAAGGCACTACTGCATTCCTTTCTGCCAGGACTATGGCCTTGCTTTTTATTTTGCAGAGAGGACAATTTATAGCAGACATAATAAAAATAGTTAGAAGACAGGAGCACTCAAAAATGAATTTAAAACCAAAAAAAAGGGTCACAAAGGATGTTTGATATGGCTTGACAGCTGGAGTAGGAAGTGAAGGCAGCAAGGGGAAACTTATTCAAGGTATAAAGCTGAAATCTGGACAGACACAGTAAGACAGAGACACGTAGTGAATTCAGCGATTACATCTGCCCAATGGAGATATGAAAATTCAGGTATCAAGGTTGCTTTGAGAGCCCTTTCAGTGGGGGAATATAGCAACAGAGTTAGTGAGACCGTTTGTCTCAGAAACATAATTGTCACTAAACTTGTAGGACTGTAACAGTCCACAAGGCTGGCAGCACCACTGTTGGAAATAACAAGGTGATTTTTTGCCTTCACTCAATGTCAGCATCCAGAAGGATAGAAGGAAGCCCGATTCCTTCAAAATACCATGGAGAGAAGCGCCATGAACATGATATAGCCATGGACAGGAAAAGTACAGAGTCTGCAGTGTACAGCACGTCTCAGGACACTCAGAGGTGCTTTGTGGAGGGAAATGATGCTCAGCAGCTTCACTCTTCCCCTACCCAGAGGAACACGGGCTTCAGGCTTCCTAGATTTTGTAATGTACCTCATGTACCTCACCCAATCTGAAAATTTAAAGTGACATCAGGAGTGACACGCCATTCTTTTGAAATCTGGATATGAACAAAGATTTGATGCATTTTGACTCTGTGGGACCAAAAAAAAAAAAAAAAAAAACCTAACCCAAAATTTACCAATATGGGCTAATATTGGGAAGGAAAATGGTTTTGCTTTCATCTTCATGCTCAATTCACACTTTGCTGTTATAAAGTATAAATCGAGCATGAAGATGAAAGGAAAAACAAGAGGGTGGCCTAAGGATTAGTGAGCTGGTGCAGTGTGTGTTGGGCAAGGAGTCTTTTTGCAGGTAAAACCCTTGTTTTTCAATATCTGCAACATCCTTGACAAGCATTACTACCAACACAGGATGCTTTCAACCTGGTGTTCTTCAGGCTTGCTTGCTCTCTGCTTTGTTTGTGTTTGACTCTGCCTTCTATTAAAACTGTGGAGGGAAGAGTCTGTGATGCTGGCTGCTTCTCTGTGAGCTCAGGGCTTTTGAATGCAATTTGTGTGATTATTTGGGTTTTTTGGAGTGAGCAATTTGGAAATAGGTGTTCTGTAACCTATGTTTATGAAATGGGCAATTTTCTAGGACACTAAAGGACACCTTGGCTTCTTATACTTTTTTTATGTTTGTGGAAAATTGATTGAATGAGACCGGGATCCAACACCCTTGCGCTTGCCACAGAATATGTGATGGACTATAAGTCAGATACTGTCTCAGATTATCTCTGTGTCCACACCAACACTGTAAAAATAAAGCATTTACTTTTGAGACTTCTGTATATTTCAATGAAGTCTTTCAAAACATTGCTTCCTGATTCAGTCCCACTCCAAACCATTAAAATATTTGAGGACTTGCAGTAATGAATATGTAAAGAATAATAAAATTATTTTAAAAATGGGGCCAAGACCAGGAACACTATCATGAACACTGAATTTTCAGAGGACTTATCTTCAAAACCACAGAGAACAAATATGAAAACCTCAGTGTCTAATGAATGTTCAGCACAGCCTTCCTGATGTTCCTTCAAGCAGCAGCTGCTAACACCTCAACACATTTGTGTTTTCTCATTCAGCTGGTTGCATGCATTAAAAGAACACTGAATGAAGAGAGTTGCCACTCAAATGTTCTTATGTTTTGGGAATTGTATTATTTCACTGTCCCTGAAAAATGAACAAAGGCAGTGATCTACAAGAGCTCCAATGGATTCAAATATTCTGGCCTGTAAAGGGTTATGGAAAAATCATTCAAGAAAAAGATGCATTGAAGTAAATGTCCTGGCAGCATCTCAGCATCCTGAAATATGTCTATTTCCCTTGCAATTTCAACCTCAGTGTCTTGTTTACATTTGATGTGGCATTTTTTCTTTCCTGAAGAATTTAGGTGAGAATACTCTGGGCATCTCAGACAAGTCTCACTGGAGTTGGTGACGCTGCACACAACCAAAAGTAGCTCAATAGTTTTATCTACTGGAGAATCATCCCCTGTCCTTGCTGTCCACAGGCCCCGTGTCAAAATATCACTGAGCAGGGTCCCAGAAATTACAATACTGATATGTCTCTATGTGTAGTCAAATATAGGGAAGTTTTTTTCTTTATCCATGAGGTCTAACTGCTGCAATAGCATAGGAGATGTGTTGAAACCCTTCCTCTCCACAGAGGAGCCATAATGGAAAGGCCTTGGTAGTACCTCTTGCCTGGTGCAGAGGAAGAGACTGGTTACACAAATAGGCCTAATAGATCATGATAGCACAATAAAAGGGGGCTCATGCAGATGCTTAATGAACAGGGAAGATAAAAATTGTTAAATCACTAACATTTTAGTGATTTAGTATTTCAAGTAGTCACCTCACTTAATTTATTGCTAATGCAGAATTTAGTTATGTAGGAAAATGAGGTGTGGTGTTCTCAGCTCAAAACAGACATGAACCCTTTGGATCAAGCCCCAAGGAGGCCACAGAGATGCTCCAGGGGATGGAGCTGTTGGAGACAGGCTGAGAAAGAAGGGGCTTTTTGGCCTGGAGAAGAGAAGGCTCCAAGGAGACCTTAAGGCCCCTTCCAGTCCCTAAAGGTGGCTTATAAAAAAGATGGAGAGTGAATTTTTACATAAGCACATTGTGTTTGGACAAAGGGAATGATTTAGAAGTAACATAGAAGAGATTTTAGCAGATGTTAGGAAAAAATTCTTCCTCCAGAGAGTGGTCAGTCCCTGGCAGAGGGTTCCCAGAGAAGCTGTGACTGCCCCATCCCTGGAAATGTTCCAGGACAGATTGGAGGGGGGTTGGAGCAAGCTGAGAGAGTGGAAGGTGTCTCTGCCCATAGCATGGGACACAATAAGCTTTAGTGTCCCTTCCAACCCAAACCAGTCCACGATTCTATGAAATAAGCACTCCAGAATATGGTTAATTTCACTGAAGAATTGAGCTGCCATACATAAGTATCTCACTATCCATTTCCCATCTAAGCATTTGCCAGTGAGTGATATCTTCTTTTAGGTTGTTCAGGTGAAAGTATAAGCATTGGCAAGATAAATGCTTTTTTTGTTTGTTTTGGTTTGATTTTTTTTTTTTTGGTAATTTATTTTGGGTTTTTTGGTTGGTTGGTTGGTTGGTTCGCTTTTGTTTTTTGTTTTTTGGGTTTCTTTGTTAACATTTTTTTTTGTGGGGGGAAGGAGGGTTAATGAAATTTCTTGTCTATCTCTTTTTTTTTTTTTTTAACGTCTTTCACTCTGTATTTTCACCATGCGTTTTTTTGAGTTTCACAGTAGTGTCCCACAAAGACCAGCAGGGAAGACACTTGATTTTCCATACTCGAATGCATTCCCTAAATAAATTCACACTGGATTTGGCCTATAATGAACCAATTAGCTTCTTCAGATGGCAAATGCCATTAAACAGAGCACCACCCTTCACATCCCACAGGCTTGGTATCACATGGATGCCATCCAGTCTGTGCCATTTAGGTTAAGAACCAAGATAAAGATTAGGCACAACCAGCCTGGGCCAGACCCAGTTACTCTGGATTTTGGAGTCCTGTGTGGTAGCTTGTTGGAAAAGATGAAAGTTTGTCAAGAAAGTCTCACAGATATGTGTGCTTGGCAGAAAGATTTTTAAATGTGGAGTTTGATGAAGGAATAGAGATGGAAGCAAGTTTTGATACAGAAGAAAAGAATTGCTGAGCCAGTCTTGCTGGATAAGCATGGAGGCAAAGGGTGTGTTAGTTAGAAGGGGTTTTTATGACTTACAGCAAAGGATAAAACCACCTCAAACAAGAAGATGTTTTTACCAAGCAGAAAGATAGCACAGGCAAACAAGTCAGCAAATGTGGCAAGTAGAAAAAAGGTGTCAGAATTTTCCACTGCAAGAAAACTGAAAAACAACTTCTAGCTTAAAGTGTAATGCACTGACTTTTAGTGATTGGAGAACAGTAACATGAATATGGTAATTATAGTAGTTATGATAGGCTATAGATAATAGTTAAGGTATAGATTGGTTCTACTACATTAAGATGCTCAGCAAAGAAAAGGATATAATACATTGTAACCAAAAGAAAAATATATAATGCATTGTAACCTAAACCAAAGGGTCTCCAGGCCTGTCTGAAGCTGGAGCTGACAGCTGTGGGCAAAGGCTCTGTCACCCACAACCCTGCACTGCTGTAACCTCTCAGATGGAATAAACTGCATTTTGGAGAGCAGCCTGGAGTCCATCTCTCATTTAGGCTCTTACAGTAACTCTTTTCTGTATTTTTTGTGAGGAGAAGGAAGTAGGGGAAAATCAATAAATGAAGAAAAAGTTGAAGAAAATGTCCTGGTGTCAAGGGTTTTGAATTTACCTGCTGTATCTTATTAAGTCAACTTGTTATGTTCTTTCATTGCTGCCACAAGCAGATTTATTTGGATGAAAGAAAACCCAAGGTACTATTATCAGGCAAATCCCCCTGTGCTTATTTTTTAAAATAAAGATCAAACACATACAACTTTTAAACTTTAATGAGTTTGGGTCTGTTCTAGCTGGGCTGATTTGTTATCCCAAATCCTTGTGCCATCATATTAATGACTGCTTGCATCAAGGGGCACACAGGGTAATCCCCCATCTCTGGCAGTGTCAGCTCTGCAGTGATTGCTGTGTAATTAATCAGAGACTGCTGCTAGAATGAGGACATTGTAGTCTGATGCATAATGAAACTTATTAATGGTGTCCTGCATAATTTATGGGATCTAACTCTACTAATGTAGGTATAACATATAAACAGTTTTCTCTCATTAAGTCTATGAACTAGCATGCCACGAGAAACTGGGGGCTGGGATCTTTAATTTTTCCAGCTGTTGTTGAATTGGCCCATTTTAGCAGATGCACAGGAGTAATTGATTTCCTGTAAAACCCTAAAAGCAGCCACCCCTACAAGGAATATTTGTAAACGTTCTGTTCTATGCTATTTGCATTCCCGTTGTTCTTTATCTAACTGAGGTTTGAAATCCTACTGGGACAAGCACTGCATAAACATCAGCAAAGAACAACTCCTACCCCAAATACATGACATTTTATAAGGACAAAAAGAAGCCAGGGAAAGGAGACATTATTTTATCCCTCAGTCTCTTAAGTGAAGTTTTGAAGACAGGACCTGAAGAATGGAGAAATTAATAACCAGATGCAGAAAAATATTTATCCTGGTACCCTTCCTAGTTGACTATTTCTATTGAACTTCTCCATTTTTGGAGTTATACCTATACTTAATTATGTGACCAAAATGTAATATATGTGGCTAGGACTACAGAATAAAACAGAAGAAATAGGTAAACAGAAGAAATAGGATTTAAACTGGCATCTTTTTAATCCCAAAGTATTTACTTTAGCAATAAACAAACAACTTTCTTTATAAGTGGTTTTCAAAATAAGCTTTTAAAACAGCAAAGTTAGATACAAATATGTGCCGACACCAGCAACCCCTGACCAGTTTGTTAAAGGAAAAAATACTCCAAACCAAGATCACACATGCCAAATTTCAGCTTTACTTTAATTTTTCTGGGTGTTGCTGTGAACACCTGAATATAGTGGTTTATAATGGCTCCTCTGACAGGCTGTTATAACTTCAATGGTACTAACAATACTACTATAATTAGTGACTTTTGTATTGTACTAACAAATGCCAGAGTGTGCTACCAGTCTTCCAGATGACTTATTCAGGTTTTAATTAGTGTCTATCTTTCTTTTCTTTGGGGAGACATACACTTACTAAAATGACTCAATGCTTTGCACCATGTACAGGTCAAAATATCCACCTGTCAAGTGGGTTTGGAGCTGCATGGAAGGAGGAAACGACTCGCGACGTTTTATTAATGGAACAGATTGCATATTTCTCTAAATAGAAATGGGGGGAATTGTGTGACAGATGGATCAAAACCTTCGTGTTTTTGAAAGCCAACAGAAGAGACAGACTTCTCTCTGTGGTACTAGCTGGGTAGCAAGATGCTGAATAACCAGACCTGAATGGATCTTCTGCCCTTTGGCTCGGAGCGTTCACAAGACACCCAAGCATGGGGTGATTTTTTTCTGTATATTATTTTACATCTGAGCAATGTGCATGTGGTGTGTGGGTATGTACATGTTTGCCGTTATATACATGTATAAATATCAATACAGGCACATGTTAAAGTAGCATTCTGAAAGAATTTCAATTTTCATAAGGAATTGTTTCATAATCAATGCTTAAGTTGGCTTTTGCTGACACTGGAGTATGCTCAGTGTCAATACACTTGTGTATAAATAATATTGGATAATCTAGTAGGAAGTCCTCCCTATTAGACATTTAGAGCTTTCATTGCAAGGCTATCATCTTCACGTTGCTGAAAATAATTTACCAGTTTTTGAGATATTTCCCATGGCACAGTAGTTACTGCACAGAGGGAGAAGAGCAGTCATGTCCAGTCAAACTGGAATAGCAGTATTCCTTTAAACAAGTTGTTAGCCACACATTAATCATTAGTTTCCATCCCACTAGGAGCTACACAGTGCCTCATCTACTGGATGTCATTATTAAGATATGGGAATGCCACTCTTCACTGCTGTCCCCATGAGTGCAGGAAGCTTTACCTGTTCCAACACATATTCGCAGATTTCAAAGGCACTGCTTCCATGGCCTAATGATAAAAGATGCTTTTAGATTTTTGGATTTTTACTTTTTTTAAAAAAACTTTTTAAGTATAAAATGCAGATGCCATCTATGAAGAGCTGTCATTTACTCATGAAAGAGCACATCAAGAATTTTGCTGTTGCTTAAATAGGAGAGGTTCAAAGAAGCTGGTGGTGCAATAATCTACATTCAGGAAGCAGTCATGAATGAAGGAGGACAGGCAGACAATCCCCCAGCCTCCAGGAGGAATCTGGCAGATGAATCTGAGCATGAGGATTGATCCCTAGATGTGCTCCCAGGAAGAGCAATAGGAGCGATAAAGGCACTGAAACAGTTCACACACTTTGCCCTGGAAGATGAATTACATGCATAATGTGTGTTTTTAGCACAGTCAAGTTAAGGGCTTGACACTCTGCAAGAAACCAATGTCTTGTTACATAGAAGTCATAATGGCTCCTCCTGGTCCTAAAATCTCCACATTTGGCATTTATTCCTACAGAACTAGTCTTATGGGACGTGTGTATGTATTTCTGTAATGGAGGGAAGGTGGTGAGGGGAAGAGGTTCATCACCACCCTGAGGGTTGGCAGGGCCATTTGCATAAACACAAATCAGAACCAGGAAGGCTTAAGCAGTTTTACTCTTCAGCTGACCATAGCAGAGCTCTTTGAAGGAGAAGTGATGGAGGATTTATTAAACTTTACAACCTAGGAAATACTACCATGTTTAAATAAGATGCTCCCATGACTCACAAAATGCTGCGCTAGCTCCAATAATATTTGGGACTTTGCAAAATACTGCAAGACAACATCCATCCCTAGGATGATGAATCACATCTCAAACTATCTTTGTGTTGAGTTCTATCACAGTAATGTAGGGTTTTGTAGTAACTGGTTACAAGGCAATTCCTTGGACAAAAAAAAAAAAGGTTAATCCAATGGAAAATTGCAGATACATTAACAGGCACTAGCACAGCAATAACTCCTTACTGTACTCCAAATTGTGTGAAGTAGTTTATGACCTCTAGGCTTTTCCTCTCCTTTTAACTTTGCAATGCTTAATAAAAGTAATGCTCAAACTGCTACACTGACTTAGAAAATAAGAATTTAATTATGAACACCCCATTTAATGCTGGAGGAGTACAGTGTCCACAGTTTCTTTAAAGCATCAGTGAGGTAATTTCACTGCTGCCAGTTGAACAGTTATACAGAACACATCTAAATGTTCTCAGTCAATGAACCCTTGGAGTATTTCTGCTTCATTAACTGTTTACATGGTGACCTCAGTAGAAAGGCTTTATCCTGATGAAATGCCTGCTTTGCATACTGCTGTGGGCAGCAGCAGAGTATCTGTTCCTGATTATTCATGATAAACTCAAAATTCAGGAGTAACTCATCAGCTTGCCCAATACTGCCCCATCAGCTCTTGCTGTGTTAATCCCTCAACATATTCTGTAAGGCTGTAACAAGCAATAATGTGCCCATCTCCCATGCCCTCCATCTTCCATGAAGCCAATCAGATATTTTCTTTGATGTTTCATGAGGATATTTCAAGTATTCTGAATCCCTGGACTTTGCATTTGAATGGGATAACTACTTCACTTCTTTTTAATGGTGCTGTTATTTGCTTCATGAATCACAATGCAAAGGAAGCCCATGATATTTAAATTTTATGGCACTGTCTTCCGAACAACTTTCTAACTCAGCACAAAGTGAAGAGGAACAATTTACCTTACATGAACTGCTATTTGGTTGACAAAAATAACCCCCAGAAGAACACTGACTATCCACATTATTACCTTGGATATCCCACCATGGGGCTGTGCAGAGCAAATAACACTCACTCATCTTCTGTTCATATACAATAATATGGATAAATAAATGGCATACGTTTAAATTTCATGATAAGAAATAGCATTTGTTAGATGCATTTCAGCTACCATGTAACTCACTGTAAGTCAGAAATCCTTCACAATATTGCAGTGGCTTTATTCTGCAATCTAAAGGCTAATGCATCTTTTTGTTGATGAGATAAAGCTTTCATGGTCTCAGAACACAATAATGGCATAACAATTAAGCCTATGTAGCTGACAAAGGCTCTCTCTTCCCCTTTTCCATTCAACTTTTATTTACTACCTCTTGAGGGGAAAAGTGATCTGTGTCTATTTTTCCATATGATTATATGTAAGATTATACAGGAAATTTCAACCCCCACACTCTCTGTAGGTAAGGAAAACTAGAATACACTGAATATCAGAAGGGAAACCTTGCTTTTGGCAGGCTTTATCAAACATGCATAATTATCTGAAAAAAACCCGAACAACTGAAAGCTCTAACTCAACACTTTATTTTAAGTTGCCCACTGCATACTGCAAATTTTATCCATTTCCCCCGAGACATTCTTGCTCTGGCAGCAGAGAAATTATGGGCTGTAACTGGAGAGGGAGATGTACTTTAGTCCTCAGCAAGAACACCATTGTTCCCCGGAGGACAGTTGCCAGTGATGTGTGCTGTCTGCTATTAAAAGCCTCCAGCCAGGGTCTTCTGATGCTTTTTAAAATGCAGCTTTGGTGCTGCAGGAGCAGGAGGAAGGTGCACAGCAAGGCTGAACCACGAGGGCCATGTGCACAGCAGGGATTTTGCAGCGCCCTGCATGGACAAAGGCTCCTGGGCAGTCCTGCAGCGCATCTGCAGCAGTTTCAATGCACTCATGGAAAGCTCCTCTTTCCTGTAAGAGTCAGTTTCCCCCCTCCAGAACCACATTTCTGTGGAAATCCACATCTCTGGCAGCTTCTAGCAGCAAGTTCCCTGCAGTACTTCCAGCCCTGAGGCTGCTCAGGCTGCTGAGAGGAGGCTTTGCAATCCAGGACAACAGAGTGAGGATGTGAGGACAAGCTGGACCAGATCTTTCGACGGTGAGAACTGACAAAGTTCCATTTATCCTGGTTCTGTAACATCAGACATTGCTGTCTGAGGGATCAGCCATGAAATAATAAAACTTTCCCTTTTGAAAAGAAAAGCTGTGGAAGGCAGGAATTTAAGCCCTATAAATTTGGTTCTAGTCAATAATATTCAAGAAACAACCAAATTTTTGTTTAGGGCAGTTATTTTTTCAATAAATATTTATTTGCCATTTTAAGTATCAAGCTTTATGCAGAATCTTAGGTTTTCATGGCTAAAATTTTAAAATATGTAATTTTTTCATAAATGTATAAATGCAGGAAAACTATATAGATATTTCTATGTCTTTTACTCTCTCCTTTAGTCATAAATAGAACTTCAACCTTCAGGGTCTTCTATGAGTCACACAGCAGAATAAACCTAAAAGCTCTTAAATTCTGTGAAAACATTATACAAGAAGTAATGCAATTCCTAAAAATAAAAAAATAGCAAAAAAATTTCCTGTTGTTTGATAAGGTCATGTGATATACTTACATACATAAATACTCTCTACGCAAAGCATACAGGTGTAGATTATTAATTTGAGATTTTATTGTTCAAATCTCTCTATTATAGGGAAGTAAAAACATATAAATATGCTCATCTAGATGAAATATTTCCTTTTTCCTGAAATTGGATTTCTGTTCCATTAAATTCTGAGCAAAATGATTGGGTATTTTTTCAAATTGAAGTATATTTTGCCTTGATTTTTTCAAATTGTTTTTTTACCCAGTAATGCAAAAGATTTTCTAAAACCAGCCTAAATTAATTGATTGCAAATAGTAGCAAGTGCCACTTGTTAAAAAAAAAAAAAAAAAAAATTAGTTTGAGAGAATATATTGCTACACTTCTGAGGCAGCATCACTTTGGTCACAGTTATTATATTACAGATGGCACTTTCCATCTATCCTCTGACAAAGTGAAAATGAAGAATGTTTCATTTAGGTCTGCCATGCAGATGAAAAGTCAACAAACAGATTTTTTTATTTTCCTTTAACTCTGAAAAATATAAACTGAAAGGGAGAGGAGAGGAGAGGAGAGGAGAGGAGAGGAGAGGAGAGGAGAGGAGAGGAGAGGAGAGGAGAGGAGAGGAGAGGAGAGGAGAGGAGAGGAGAGGAGAGGAGAGGAGAGGAGAGGAGAGGAGAGGAGAGGAGAGGAGAGGAGAGGAGAGGAGAGGAGAGGAGAGGAGAGGAGAGGAGGAGAGGAGAGGAGAGGAGAGGAGAGGAGAGGAGAGGAGAGGAGAGGAGAGGAGAGGGGAGGAGAGGAGAGGAGAGGAGAGGAGAGGAGAGGAGAGGAGAGGAGAGGAGAGACCTGCTATTTTCTTATTTAAAAAATAAGGCACATAGTGAGGAAAGAACATTTACAGAGACTTTAAACTGCAGCAGCAGCAGTTTTGTAACCAAGGTAAGTGTTAGCATACATTTATTTGTCCGCCTTTTGATTTGAAAACGTTCTCAAATGAGATTAGAAATGTTTGAGTTTTCATTTTCAGATGCTCTGAAAGTTGAGTTCTCATTTCCATCAACTGAAAGTCGTATAAATTCAATAATTGAGCTTTTAGTCCCATCCTATGAAGGTATAAACAGAGCAGAAATAGAATAATAGTGGATGTCACTCTTTTCAAGGCATGAAACAAGAGGATGAGGTGGAAGTTTTGTCCCACCTTTTACCTGGCCCACTCTCCAGTAGCAGAGGAGACCCAATTTCATTTCACTCCTGCTTTCCAAACCACATCAGCCTGGGTCTGAAGGCAACCAAGCCTTGCTCCCTGTAAGTGCAGACAAGTGAATGAACTTGTGTTATTCCCTTCATGAACATGTGAATCATTTCTATTTTGAGTTAGGAAAATTCAAAGCCCCATCCTGCCTATCCTCAAATGCACTCTTGGCTTTTACATAATTCATGGTCATGGGAACAATAAGAGCCTCTGTCTGGTGTAATTTTCTTCACTGTAGGCAGCATGGATGCCTTAAGACTGTTCAGTGACTGAACTCTTTAACTTGCTGAGGTTGCTATTATTAATAGTCCTGCACTGAAGCCCTGGTTGGTACCAAAAAATGGCATTTTCAAAGTTTTGTGACCTGTTACTATTGCAAATGCAATTAGGAAATACTAATAAGGAAGGCTGTGGTAGGATAAAAATTCAAATGGCAAAAGGAAAAATGTAGCAGAAGTTGTGCTATCAAAAAATGTAGTAGCTTTGTTTCCTGAAGAAACGAAAATATTAAAATCTAGCCATCAGAGACCAAACTTTGACCACATTTTCTGATAGGTATTTAATATTCTTGTTAGTGTTTACATCTAGTGGGGATTTCACTCTGATTAATTCAGATATATCTAAGGAACTGGAAATGTCTTTCAGATTTTTCCAGTATTCCCATGCACACAGATGCAATGAACAAAAAAAAAAAGAAAAAAAACCCAACTTAATCAGATAATCAAAATCTCGTGGCATTTGAAATTAATTTTAAATTAATATTATGATGGTTTTTAGGTCGATACATTGCTACAGTTGCCTTGTTTTTCTATTGCAGTTTGTTCCCTCCTTATTATCTGCAAAATTGTATTAAAAACACCTCACTGATTTTATCACCTGTCTTCTTTCTTTAGACATAAAACCTTTTGAGAGCAGGACTATGTCCCAATTTAGGCTTGTGCAGTACCCAGTATGCATCTCCATCCAAAGGCTGATTTTGATCACTCTCCTCTAAAGTCATAAATAGCAGTGATAGCATTGCAAACTGCAACAGTCAAAATTATGTTTTCCATTTGTTCTTTTTTGAACAAGCTAAAGATATATATGTATATCATCTATATCTATATCTATATCTATATCTATATCTATATCTATATCTATATCTATCTATATCTATATCTATCTATCTATACTAATATTCTGGCTTTATTTGTCAAAAAAGGCATGGAGTAATTTTTTTTAAATGAAATTTGTAGAACATAAGCATCTACTTATTACCCTGTCCATAGTGCTTGCACAAAATTATTTATGGGAAGAAACATAAGAAAAGGAGTCTTTTTTTTTTTAAACAGTGGGGGGAAAAGATATGAATTTTGATGTACTGCCCCTGCCATTTAAATATTTATTCCTCTCATAAAAACCCACAGATGTTAATAAAAAACCCATCCTTGCTAGAATTGGTGAATATGAGGTGCCTTTGATTTGGCCTTAGTCTAACTGTACTGAATTGTACCAACAGTGATGCAATCACCACAGCCAGTGCCTTTTGCATCATTATTTTGGCTTCTACAACCAATAAGGTTTTATGAGTCCCTGCAGTGATTATCCTATGAACTGATATGCAACCAAGAGTGTTTTCTATCTAGATATTGAAACTATTAATTGCCTTGATGCCATCGCAGTCATAATCTATCCCAGCAGAAGTGGCTGGGTATAATGTCCCAGTACTCCCCAGACACTTTAAAGCTTATTTTAAATGTGGATTAGTGCATCATATTTTCAGAGGTCAATGAAGATATGAGTATCAGGGAAAAAAAGATTTAAAATTGTAATCAAGGCTGAGAAGGTTATACGCAGGAGCGCAGTAAATAAGGATAATACTTAAAATTTTATAGGGATAATAATTGTCCCTAATTTTTTTTTCTATTTCTTTTTTCTCCCGAGGAAGTGTTCTGAAAACAACACAGTTGCAACAGGGTGTCTAACAGAGCACTGATAAAACCTCTGCTGCTGTCACAGGATAAAAATCTGTAGAAGGGCAAAAGTTGACTGTTTCCATCTCCAAACATTTTCCTATAGTCTCCAACACCTTCTTCAGCTCTCATGAATTGAGGACACACGGGGGAACATTCCCACACCCTTTCCCGTTGCTGAAACTCATGAATTATGAATTACATCTGCTTCCCTCTGTCCCACAGCCTGTGTGTTGTGTATTGTCACACAACTCAGTTCTTTCCTCTCCATTACTTATTTGTTCTCTGAAACTGATGTGGGTGATTATAAAATGATCAGAAGTGTCCATAGCACTTTCACAGCAATAAAATTGACTGCATTTCTTGTTTACTGTCTGAATATATGTCAGAAAACATAGTTGAAGCATAACAGAAATCTGATAGTGACTATATAACTTCCATAATTAATGCACAACATTCCTTGTGACCAAACAAATCTATCTGTATTAAGATCATTGCCTTCTGCCCTCTTGAAGTCTGCACTGAGACTGTATGTTCCAGACACCTAATTTGGGTTTCATACACCATTGATCCTGCATTACTGTGGGCAGAACAGATAAGATAGGAAACAGGTATGGTTCTTGCCCAAGGAGAATGAGCAGGGAGGGACAATCACTATTTCCATCACTGTTTCCATCATCTTCTTAGCTGGAACTCTGATCTTCACACTGCCCAACAAAAGCCTAGAAGTGCCTGCTAGCAGGGCTATTCCTGAAAATGCAAGAGTGAGAGTTATTTTTCCGTACATCACCCTGTTAGAAATCACAGGGCTAGGAGTTTAGAGGTCTTTTGGGTTTCTAGATCTCCTTATGTCTGAAGGAGAGATGCAGTCACCTCAAGAGTAGCCACAGCTGCTCTAGTGCCAGCTAGAAGGCAAAGTGTCTCTTTTTACCATTCTAAATCAAGGGGTTTCACATGTGAGACCTTCTCTCTGGAGATATGTCTACCGTGATTCCATGATTCTACGACAAAACAAGAGGATTTTTTCTGATGCACATCTGGTCAGTGCAGACTCCCTTTATCAGTGAAGGGGAGCTATATGGCACAGTCAGTGTGGATTAGAAATGTCACTTGCAATTGCATAGGGAGAGATGAGGCCAAGCCACCCAAGCCTGCTGCAGTCTTCTGCATCCAGGAATGAGGACAGAGGAATTAACATTTGTACCTACTGGTACAAATTTTGAAATGTATGCCAAGCACTGAAACATTGGTCCTAGCTGTAAGGTGAACTCACTTTGGCCGTAAAGCCTGGCTAAATTTTCATCAAAATTTTCCACAGGGTTTTTTCTGTCTTCCACAAAGACTGTTTCTCCTTCCCATTGGTGCCCCTTCCCTGAAAGTGTCCAAGGTCAGGATGGATGTGGCTTTGAGCAACCTGGTCTGGTAGAAAGTATCCCTGCCTATGGCAGGGGTTGAAATTAAATGGTTTTTTAGATCCCTTCCAATCCAAACCTTTCTCTGATTCTACTGCAGTGACTAATCACCCTTGACTAGCAGTGGCCATAGGGAGAGGGAAGCATTTTTAGATTTGGACAAGGATTAGAAGCACAGATGTAGAACACAACCAAGTGCAAAACCCATTTATTTGTCTGTCCTTCACAAAGCTCATTAAGATGGGTCTCCCAGCTCCACATATTCTGTGATTCTATAACTATTTTCACTGATTACCATATTTACCTCCTGGTGTTTCACCAATGCCTGTGTGTGCCAGCCAAGCCAACATGAACTAAAAAGTCTATTTACTCAAATGGTGGTGAGGTTAAAAGTAATAATAAAAAATATTCAAATCATAAATGTTCAAAATCATTCAGAGATAGCACCTGTGTGCTACAGAGGTAAAGTGCTAATGTAAGTGAAATATGTGGAGAAATTACAAAAAAAACCCAACCATAAAACAAACAAAAAACTCCACAAAAACAAGAAAAAACCCACCAAAGAATCCCTCACCAACCAAACAAAGAAAAAAATGCCCCAAAAAAACCCCAATTCTGAACCAAACCGGGTTCAACTGGTTATCTTGTTAAAATTTTTTATCCAGAAACTTATGAGAAATGTGTCACTTAAGTCTTGGGAATGTATACATTATCAAGGTGAAAAAACATAGAATTACCCAAATACTC